>NC_043703.1:81209501-81234915 GCF_006229205.1 Suricata suricatta | reverse complement strand
TGGGGTACATGTGCTCTTATGCATCAGCACTTATGTATCCCTTGGATAAATCCCTAGCAGTGCTATTGCTGGGTCATAGGGGAGTTCTACTGATAGTTTTTTGAGGAACCTCCACACTGTTTTCTAGAGCAGCTGCACCAGTTTACCCACCAGCAGTTTAGGAGGGTGCCCGTCTCTCCCCATCCTCGCCAGCATCTATAGTCTCTTGATTTGTCCATTTTAGCCACTCTGACTGGCGTGAGGTGGTATCTCAGTGTGGTTTTGACTTGTATTTCCCTGATGATGAGTGATGCTGAGCATTGTTTCATGTGCCTGTAGGCCATCTGCATGTCCTTTTTGGAGAAGTGTCTGTTTATGTCTTCTGCCCATTTCTTCACTGGATTATTCTTTTTTCAGGTGTGGAGTTTGGTGAGTTCCTTGTAGAGTTTGGATATTAGCCCTTTATCTGATACGTCATTTGCAACTATCTTTTCCCATTCTGTCGGTTGCCTATTAGTTTTCTTGATTGTGTCCTTTGCAGTGCAGAAGATTTTTATCTTGATGAGGTCACAATAGTTCATTTTTGCTTTCATTTCCTTTGCCTTTGAGGATGTGTTGAGTAGGAAATTGCTGTGGTTGAGGTCAAGGATACTGTTTCCTGCTTTCTCCTATGGGGTTTTTATGATTTTCTGTCTCACATTCAGGTCCTTCAGACATTTTGAGTTTATTTTTGTGTACGGTGTAAGAAAGTGGTCTAATTTCATTCTTCTGCATGTTGCTGTCCAGTTCTCCCAGCACCACCTGCTAAAGAGGCAGTCTTTTTTTCCATCAGATACTCTTTCCTGCTTTGTCAAAAATTAACTTGTCGTACATTTGTGGGCCCAGTTCTGTGTTCTCTATTCTATTCCATTGGTCTATGTGTCTGTTTTTATGCTAATACCATACTGTCTTGATGATGACAACTTTGTAGTAGAGGCTAAAGTCTGGGATTTTGATGCCTCCCGTTTTGGTTTTCTTCCTCAATATTACTTTGGCTATTCAGGGTCTTTTGTGGTTTCATACAAATTTTAGGATAGCTTGTTCTAGCTTTGAGAAGAATGCTGGTGCAATTTTGAATGGGATTGCATTGAATGTGTAGATTGCTTTGGGTAGTAATGACATTTTCACAATGTTTATTCTTCTGATCCATGAGCATGGAATGTTTTTCCATTTCTTGGTGTCTTCTTCAATTTCTTTCATAAGTTTTCTATAGTTTTCACCATATAGGTCTTTTACATCCTTGGTTATGTTTATTCCTAGGTATTTTATGGTTTTTCATGCAATTGTGAATAGGATCAGTTTCTTGATTTCTCTTTCCACTGCTTCATTATTGGTGTAGAGGAATGCAACAGATTTTTGTAAGTTCAACCTCTCTTTCATACTGGAATCTTTTATAAATGGAGAAACTGAGCACAGAGAAGGCAAGTAACTTGATGGAGTTCAAAAAGTTGCTATGTGTCAGAGCAAAGACTCAAGCCTAAACATTATATTACCCTTTCAATCATTCATTCAAATGTGTAGAAGCTATTATACTGGATGTTAAGGATCAAATACTGAGCAAGTCATAGATTCCTTTCTCAAGATGCAAAGAATTCAGTGGAGGAGACAGATAAGTAACAAGGAATTGCAAGTCAGAATGACAAAGGCAAGAAAAGTACTGTAGGATCACCAAAAAGGTTCTCAACCTTCTCCTGGGAAAGCAGGAACATGTTCAGAAGGAGTATCTGAGGGGCGCCTGGGTGGCTCAGTTGGTTAAGCGGCCGACTTCAGCTCAGGCCATGATCTCACAGTTCATGGGTTTGAGGCCTGCATCAGGCTCTGTGCTGACCATTTACTCAGCCTGGAGCCTGTATCTGATTATGTGTCTTCCTCTCTCTCTGACCTTCGCCTGCTCATCCTCTGTGTGTCTCTCTCTCAAAAGCAAATAAATGTTAAAAAATGAAAAGAAGGAGACTCTGATACAGAGGCTGAGGCTTAGAAGGTGAGAAGGTGTTAGCTAATAAAATGGAACAGGCACTATAGGTAGAAAGGACCACAAGGCAAAGTCAGTCAAAGGATAGAAAGTAGTTCAGCTCTGGAGTAATATGTGAGGTAGTTGGTTAAGAAAAAATATGAAGATAGAGCCAACTCATAGTTTGAGCCTGCAGACCTTCATCTTATGTGTTAAGAGGCTGGGGCTTCATCCTGAGGAGAATGGGAGGCTAGTGGAAGCTACCTTGTAGCTGAGGCCTGAATGAATGGAACAGTGGAGAGTCAAGGTAGGGAGACCCTTTGGGATTATTCATCAGAGTCAGGAAGGGGCATCAGGAAGGGAGAGAAGCAGAAGGTTTTTGGAAATATCATATTAAGAAGGAAGAGCCAGTAGGAACTGATGAGTAATTGTATGGGACCAAGGTAAGGTTGGGAAAGAATGAAAATGACTTCCAACTTTCTGTGTTGGATAAGCAGGTAACAAGTGGTGGCATTCATGCATCAGGGAATAGGGAAGGATTGCAAATTAAGGAACCTGGAAAGTCTCCAAAAAATGCACCAGTCTTTATATGTGTTTCTTAAAGATCTGCCTGGATTAAATTCATAACCACTGGCACCACCTAAACCAGCGAGCCAAGTAAAGTCCACAAATCTAGTCTGTCCCTGTCCCTGAGCACACCAACCATCCAGTGACATGATCACACACTGGGCCTTTCACAGACTATCCAGAAGTGCCCAGCTTCTTGACAGTTTCCATTAGGGCAGACAGGACTGCTAGGCTGTGCAAACAAATGGAAATAAAGGGAACACCAACTCTTTCTCACGGGTCTCAGTGTTCTTGAGGGTAATGTCAGAGACAGAGGACCCATGTTGTTGTTGCTCACCAGCAGGTATGTGGTGAGGGGTTCAGTCAAACCTCATGGCCCATGGGCCCTGTAGGAAAGAAGGTGAGCCCTGCGATGAGAAATCAGCTGTGGCAGACCAGAAACCTGTGCATTGGGAGTCAGACTGTGCATTTCCAGTATCATCTATTTTTCTTCTTTAGTGTTAAAGTAAAAAATATATTAACTTTTCCCAAATGTCCCTATGTAAGGTACTACATGCCTATATACCACCAAAAAATCTTTGGATGAAAATATTGGGTATTGATAATGAACAGAACTCAGGGTACCACGTTGTGTCTGCTGTTGTGTCTGTGTGTCACAATTTCTGTCATACCCTACAGGTTACAAGGTTCTTTTTTTTTTTTTAATGTCTTTATTTTAAGAGAAAGACAGAGAGTGAGCAGGGGAGGGGCAGAGAGAAAGGGAGACACAGAATCTGAAGCAGGCTCTAGGCCCTGAGCTGTCAGCACTGTGCTCGATGTGGGGCTCAAACCCATCAACTGTGAGATCATGACCTGAGCCGAAGTCGGACGCTTAACTAACTGAGCCACCCAGGTGCCCCACAAAGTACTTTGATGTACACTGGCTTGTTGGGTCCTCTTAACCAGTCTGTGAGACAGAGATCACTATATTTCACTGTGAAGAAGCTGGCTTCCTGTAGCAAGTGTCAGAGTGAAGGTAACAGGGTTTCTTCAGGTATTGGGTTGAGGAATCCACTAAAAGCCTACAGCTCTGACAGAGGAGCTGGGAGGAGGAGACTCTTCTTACGAGGAACATAAACCTTTGGGTCTGAGGTTTCACTTTTGCCTGTAAATGGAACTAAACCTCTGTAGCCAGTCAATACATTCATGTAACACAAGCATGCTGGCACTAGAAACTTGTGACTATAAATGCAGTCAGGTTGACAGTAATTGCTGAATCTTGCTAACTTCAAGTTATCTCTATTTGCTTATGCAGAACGTCTGCAGCCTTACGGTGCTCCATCGCCCTCTCACCGACTACTTGCTATTTCTGGGACTCTCAGAGAGGTATTTCACTCATGTAACCCAACTCTTCACCAGGCATACTGACCAAGGACCCCAGGCAAAGCTGCTGCGACAGTCAGTACTGCAATATATTGCATGTGTCCCTCTGATTTATCCCTCACCTGTCTCTACCATTCTGAGCATTCTGGCAGGCTCATAGAGTATGGACCACATCATTCTGCCTTGTGGCTTCTGCTGTGTTCGGCAAATAGGGAACATGGGCAGACATTGGAGGGGGGGACACTGCACATCCTTCCTTCTGCTCTCTCCTTGAGAGATTCAGCCAAGCTGCCATGTCTACACGTGATAGGACCCAGCTCTAGCATAGGTGGTAACTGCTCTCTGCCCTTCAGGTGGAGGGCTGAAGGTGTTCTGGCGCTTAGCTCCAAAGGAGGGCACCAGCCGTTATAAGTTTCCATCTCCTCGGTAAAAAGTCTCTACTCAACTTTTCTTCTTCCTTTTTCTTTTCATTAATGTAGTCTCTAATCCTCATCCCCTATTTACCTCATCTACTCCCCACCTCCCCTCTGGGTAACCATCCATTTGTTCCCTATAGTTAAGTCTGTCTTGGTTTCTGTCTTACTTGACTTTTCTTCAGCCACCCAGTACTAGGGTGTCATTTGTTAGCTCCTAGCCAGCTAGACTGATATCCACGTACAGGGTGGCAGGTCCTCGCATCACCACTTTTCGTGTTGTTCTGTATGACCTCAAGGAGGAGGGCACATCTCTAACCCCAGAGAGTCTCTGCTCCCTGCTTTGCCGCTGCTCACTGCTCCCTTGCCTCACAGTAGTTATTGTCATGGGTGACTGGGGTGCTGCTGCCCTGGCATCCCAAGTGCTCTGGCAGGGTCCTTCTTGGGCCACTCTTGGTGCCCTTGCCAACTGCTTTCCAACCATTGGTCCTAGAACTGTAGCTCCCATTCTGCACCCCTCCTGATTTCTCCAGGTTTCTGTGTCTGGTTGACTCTTGAGCTCTCATTCTTTCTGCTTCATCAAAATCAATCCATGTACCTCTCTCTCTTGCTTCAGTAGAATTCCCTGGGTCCCTTATAATATAGCTCTTTCATTTTCACCAGCATGTGTGTGGGTGTGTGCACATATACACGTGCATGCAAACATACACACATATTTAAGGGTGTATCTGAGCATAGCCTCTTCTGCTCCTGGAGCTGCCTGCTGCTGTCCTTCCTGTTGTTGTGGCCTTACTGTGCTGTAAGACTTCTATTCATTCTTCATCATTATTTTTTTCTCAGAAACCCCTGGCCCTTCATGTTGGGTCATTTCCAATGTCTAGACTTCTCCAGTTGGAAATGCTAGCATTAGTCTACACCCAAGACATAGATTCTGTTCTTCCCCGCCTTGGGAGTTGGCCCCCAGGGAATTCCAGCATACCGTGTCATTTGTGGCTGTATGGCCATTGAGGACCCATGTTCATCTAGAGTACAGAGAAAGAATGGGCCAGTGTTTCTGCCTCTCTGCAGCCGGCCTTTCCCCTCATTGTTGAGCAGTTCTGTCTGGTGAAAAGTAAGTTAAAAAAGACTGCAAGATCCTGTTCACATATTAACATGACACTAAACATCTGGACAATTTAGGAAAAAAGAGAAAATATTTTTTTCTCTGTGTTCTCATCCTAATGGAATTCAAGAAGAGCTTTAAAAAGTGCTTTAAAAATTCAAGACTAAACACAAGTAATTATTATTTAAAAAGAAAATAGTTGAGAAATATACATGCAGTGGAATATTACTCAGCTTTCAAAAGGAATGAAATGCTAATGCATGCTATAACGTGGGTAAATCTTGAGAGCATTACAATAAGACAGTCAAAAAGAAAAATGGTTGTATGAGACCACTTACATGAGGTACTTGGAAGAGTCAAGTTCATAGAAAGAAGTATGGTGTTTATCAGTGTTTGGGGAAGGGGGGGAGTTATTGTTTTCAATTAACAATAAGCATGCTCAGATAAACTAATAGGCTATGGTACTGCCACTTTGCTAAGCCTGGGAGTTATTGTTTTAAGGGGTGCATGTAAGGTTTAATAGATGGAGGCAGAGATGGGAGGACAAAGAGACCACGTTATGGAGCCAAGAAGGCCTTTATTGGGATCTGCAATTCCCGGGTGAGGTTCCGTGACTCTGGAGCGGGGAGTCAGGGAAGTCGCGCCTGATATGGGAGAGCAAGGTGTTTCATGAGTGCAGACGTTCCGGGTTTGAGCTTAGGTGGGCTGATAGCCACGTAGGGTCTTCTTTGGTCGGTGGCAGGATTCAATTGGCTGTTTGCTTCGGTGGGGAGGGGGATGCTGGAATTCCATGGTGAGGCATTACAGTTTGAGATAGTCCAGATTGAGAGTGGGGGTCGTCAGTCCTGGTGGCGCCTGGATCTGTTATCTGACCTGCAATAAAATGGCCGCTGGTGCTTTCCAAATGGCTCAGGTCATCCCAGGTTTGCAAGTGGGGGTTGTCGGTGTTCGCAGCTCTCCACAGCAAAGTGGCCACTCAGTTGCTTTCCCATGGCAACTCTTACAGTACAGAGTTTCAGTTTTGCAAGATGGAGATGAGTTGCACAACAAGAATCTGACTAAAACTCCTGAACTGTACACTTAGAAACAGTGATGATAGTAACTTTTAAAATTTATTTTAATATCAGTACCTGACATACAGTGCTATATTAGTTTCAGGTGTACAATATAGTGATTCAACAATTCTGTACATTAATCTCTGCTCATCAAGATAAGTACACTCTTAGTCCCCATTACCTATTTCACCTCCACTCACCCCCTCTCCTCTGGCAACCATCAGTTTGTTCTCTATAGTTGAATATGATTTTAATTGTTTATTTCTTTCCTTTGTTCAATTTTGCTTCTTAAATTCCACACATGAGTGAAATCATATGGTATTTGTCTTTCTCTGAGTAACTTATTTCGCTTAGCATAATACCCACTAGATCCATCTCTGTTGTTGTCAATGGTAAAATTTCATTCTTTTTTTGTGGCTGAGTAATAGTTCTTTGTATACATACACTGCATCTTCTTCATCTGTTCATCTATTGATGGACACATGAGTTGTTCCCATAGTTTGGCTCCTGTAAATAATGCTGCAATATGCATAGGGGTTCATGTATCTTTTCAAATTAGTGTTTTCCTATTTTTTGAGTAAATGCCCAGTAGCAGAATTACTGGATCATATAATAATTCTATTTTTAATTTTTTGAGGAGACTTCATACTCTTTTCTACAGTGGCTATACCAGTTTACATTCCCACCAACAGTGCACAAATGTTCCTTTTCTCCACATCCTTGCAAACACTTACTCACTGCTACTGAAACAACACTTGTTATTTCTTGAGTTTTTGACAGGTGTGAGGCAACATCTCATTGTGGTTTTGATTTGTGTTTTTTTGATGATGAGTGATGGTGAACCTCTTTTCACATGTCTGTTGGCAAGATGGTAAATTTCATATTATGTTTATTTTCCACAATTAATAATTTCCTTAAAAAGCCAAAAATCCTCTTCATTTGTTTCTTGACAATCCTAAGAATCTGCTCCCGTTGGGTGAGCATAATTCTTGTCCTTTTTTGTATCTGGAGATACTTCTGTCAGGCTGCTGTCCTCTGACCTGTCACTCCAATTTAGCTTTGTCTCCCCACCTGGGATGGGGCCCTGTTTATTCCCAGGTGTCAGAATTCAGAGTCCCCAGTGGGCATTTTGAGTATGATGTTCTCAGGACTTTGTAGAAACTTACTCATTGCTACTGAAATTCACATTATTATCATTAATTTTTTAAGTTAGCACCTCATTAAATTCCTTTGAGAAATTTTACGCCTCTGCTTCTATTCTCTAACCAGCTATAAAAGCACTTTATTGCTGAGAAGTCAGTTGATCTGAACATGTAACCATTTAGTATATAATAATCCTAAATTGAAAATTCATTTTAGAATTTGCAGAAATAAATGGAATATATTTGGACCATTTAAAAGATGCACAAAAAGTACTTGCTAATAAAGTTTTTGTTATATTTCTAATTCTCTATTGTTGCTCTTGGTCTGTTGTTTCTCTCTTTATTCTTTTTCTCATGGCAAATCTGCCATGAATTCAGTCATCCTAATGGCCCATCAAGCCTGATGCTTTGATTTGGGCAGACAGTTCTTCCAGGACAATGCAGCTTTCATGTACAGAACTGGCTCAGGCTTGGGCAGGGTAGACATCTGCTCACAGGAAGTGCTTAGCTGGCTTTTGGCAGGGTTTCCCAGCCTTTCAGAAGAGTTTGGAAAAGCTCCTCTAGGACTTTTAGAAGACAAATATCCACATTAGCATTAGCACTTCCTTAGGGAGAAAGAGGAGAAGTCGCAAAATGGAGCCTCTGTCCTCAAATCTCCCAGACCTCAATCCTGGCTGGTGTGGCAGGGAGGGGACGAGGTAGGTTTTTCAACTGGGTATAGGATTGGGATTTATATCCAGTAGTCTTAAAAGAAAACAAAGAGAAGCTGCTGGGGATCTGACATGAAGAAAAGGGATGAGTGTAGATGAAAGCAGTGATGGGAAGAAAAAAAGAAACCCATTTCATCTTTATAACCCACTGAATTGAGGCTGAGTACAAGTAAATGTCAACTTCTTAACGGACCTTGCCTGTCTTGATTTCCATTGTGTCCCCCAAAATACCTGGCACATATTTGGTAGGTGCCAAATATGCCAGTAGGTATTTGTTGAGGAAACAAGCAAACAAACAGTATAAACAAAAAATTGTCCTCTGAGGTCAGATAGAGGCAAATATGAAATATTTTTCTGCCACTTCCCAATAGGGTTGACTTAAGCAATATCCCCAATACCCAGTTGTCCTCTGAGCTCCTGTTTCTCTCCCATGAGCATGCTAACAATAGGTAATGTTGGTCTCACTCAGTCATACTGGTTGACCAGATAATATGTGATAGCAGAGTAAATGTTCAATAAACATTTATTTTACTTCCTTTTTGGCTTAATGCACCATATCATATACACATTATGTCTTACACAACTATTTGAGATAGATTCCTGTGGACAGTGAATAAATAATATTAAATTCCAAACAGAGAATTTGGTACAAGTAGTCAGCCACTTTAGTTCCCAATGGTTTACTTAATGAGAATATGTTTTTTTTTAATCTGAGAACCATTATACTCAATGAAAGGAGTGCTGTAGGATTAATGACACAACCAATTCCAGGCAGCTTTGTGAAGGTTTTTCACCAATTTCTTCTTTCTCTTCTTATCTACCTACTTCCTCTAACAGGAAGGTCTTTCTCCTTTTCTTTTTCTTCCTTCTGTTTTTTAATTAAAATTTTTTTTTCCAGTTCTCTGAACAGAAAAAAAAATGGAGGAGAAAAAAGGAGAAAAATGAAATGAGATTCAATCTCTTGATCTCTGCAGAAGAAAGAAATAAGGGTGGAAGGGAGGCAGATGCACTTGGGAGGGAAAAGAGTAGAGGTAGCATGTTGTCTGTGCCCTTAGCATGTATCCATGTTGAGAGAAGTTTACACATGAGGGTTTTTTTTTAACCAAAACAAAACATTTTTATTATTTATTAATTTAATTTTTTATACTTTATTGTCAAATTGGTTTCCATATAACATCCAGTGCTCTTCCCCACAAGTGCCCTCCACCATCACCACCACCTCCCTTCTCCCTCCCCCTTCCCCTTCAACCCTCAGTTCATTTTCAGTATTCAATAGTCTCTCAGGTTTTGCATCACTCTCCCTCCCCAATTCTCTTTATGTTTGCACTCATAGGTCTAACAGGAGAACAGGAGAAAACAAAACATTTTTAGAGAGAAGACTTTTCTTCTCAGAAAATCAGAAAAATAGAGAAGCAAGAAAAAGATTCTGACAGGGATGACTATAGAGTTGTGTTTCCTTAGACAGAAAGGATACCAGATATCAAACTGACCACTTGATGTTGCCCAGGGCCAGCCCAGCTGCTGGGTTCTGTTCCATTCATTTTTGCAGCCAAAATCCAGAATTTTGGCATTTTCCTCACATTTGCCTTTGGAAATCTAGGCTTCTCTTCATGGCTGCCACCTGGCACTCTGTCTGTTGCATAGTCTCAACCATCAGGGTAAGTGAGGCAAATGCGTCTCCCCAAGGAACCCACAGTTTCTCCACTCTCTGGAAAGGCAACTTAAAACAGGAATTGACTTAAGAATTTCACACAGGAAGCCAGCCTACGGGGGTAGGGGGGAATTCGGATTTGCACAAAGGATAAAGTGTTCCTCTGTATATTCAGCTCTTCTTGCACACTTGAAACGTGACTGAATTCTCATGTGCACTCATATACTCATACATGCATATACACAGACAAGTCAGTCTGTCACTTGTCAAGAAACCAGTTGCTTAAAGAATATCTAAAGGAAGATGATTATGTTTAACCTGAATTTGTCAGGGCCGTTGCATTTCTTGTCTGCTTTTTCTCCTTTTTCTTTCTTTTTTCTGGCCATCACTAATTTATGAAAAATATAATCATTGTGAATCTCTTATGTGGTCAACACTATATGAGGTGCTATTTGACCAAATTGAAATGTGAAGCATGGAAAATTTAGAAAACTTGGAACAGAATCAGGCACACACGTAAGTAAGCAGTAAATCCTACAGTATCTAAGGCTGGGGAAATCTCTCTACCTTGTGAGCTAATGTGTAAATTAGCTCATTCTTCCTCTTGTGACCTACCTTTTTAAAAGGTTCTTTTAAGCCCACTTGATGGGCTCAATAATGCCTCTGAACCATGGTTTTCAGTTTGTAAAATTTAATTCTAATTCACTTTGTTTGAGAGAATGCACCTCGAAAGGCACATTCTAGTTTCTGTGTTGCTTGTTGTAACTCAACTTTTCTGTGTGCCCACAAAAGCACTGCGGGACTCTGTGGATAGTCAATGGAACTCAACATGATGTGCTGAATGATTGTTCTACTTCAGATGCTGGGTGCTGGGTGCTGCCATATAGACACAGACTCGATGTTCAAGGAGCTTACAGTGTTCTAGAGAGGACAGATTGGGACATAGCAAATGCACACAAAATGGGGAGACATTATTTTTGATTGAAGAGAGTGAGCAAGGTTTTAATGGAAGAAGCATGGTTTAGATAGATTAAAAAATCATGTAAGTAAGGGGAGTGTCCCAAGTTTACAGAAAGTTAAGTAGCGATGAGGGAGCTGAAGACATTTGTTGCTGGACTCATAAGCTATGAGTGTTTGATAAACTTGAGTTGTCAGTTTATGTTGATCTTTGTGTGAACCTCAGAAATATTTGTATATTTTTCCATGTTTAGTCTGCAGTTCTCCTGCAAGAAAGGTATTTAGAAGATTCTATTTCCAGAAGCCTATTTGGAGACACAAGCTTGGCAGCTTGTATGATAATGACCCATTTCAACAGAATAAATCCCATTACTATTAATATTAAGCAGCCACAGAATGATTCATGAAGCTCTTTTCAAAATTCAAAAAGTACTTAATCAAAAGGAGGGTATGGAGAAAGAATAAATAGAAATCATGTCAAAGTTGATTATTGTTGGCTTTCTTTAAGAGTCAATTCCACTGTTTCTCAGACTGACTGATGCCGAGGTAGATTGCATGGATTTATTTTACTAAATAAAACTTGCATTGGGTCGGATAGACAAAAAAAAAAAAAAAAATCTGACAAAAGACCCAAATATCCAGGAGGTTGATTGATTTTCACAGGTTACACCACTGCCCTAATGTCTGTAAGTTCTGTGTTCCAAATTATCTATATGTTTCTAGCCTATAAATTTTTTGTTAATTTCTCTCTCTGTGTCTCTATTTCTTGGTCTTCATTTCTTTCTGTCTTTTGTTTCTCAGCACAAAAATAGGTGTCCCTACTTCCTAAGGAAAGATGTTCTGGAAAAGGCCTGATTAACCAGGTTAAGACTTAAAATAGATTTCAAATCTCAGTCTGCATCAGTTTAGAGCATTCGTCATTCATCAGAGGAAATTAAAATGGAAATTTGCAAGTGGGAGACAGGAAGCAAGTTACTATAAGGTTGGAAGGACACTAAAATCGATGTCTATGGAGGACCTTATTTTGTCTCTTTCTGGGGCAGGAAATAAGGATCAATTGTCTTTCCTGCTTGCTGGGGTCTTGTTTTTGTCCACATTCTCTTCACTATGTTCCTTGAAAGGATTTCCATAAAGCTGAAGTACACCCTTTGACAGACCACCAAGAATCTGGAGGATGATATAGGGTCCAGGAGATTGTGGTATAGACACTCCCTCATTACTATGACCCAGATGTCTATTCAGCAAACTCAACCAGCTTTGAATTTAAGGCCAAATCTTATTCTCAGAAAAACCAAACAAGTTTTCCCTTCAACTGTTTTTTCTTTCTCCATAAGATTCCTGCTCTTTTAGAAGATGAACCCTGCTAATGAGGTATCTCATACTGTTTGAAATTATCCCCACAACTTAGTGGGTTAAACAATAAACATTTGTTATTTCAGTTTCTACCAGTCAAAAATCCAGGTGCAACTTATCTGAGGGTCCCTCACAAAGGTGCCATTCAAGTGTCTTCTGAGGTTGCAGTCCTATCAAGGCTCAATGGGGAGATTTTCCATTTCTAGACTCAACATATGTTGGTTGGCCTGCCTGGGTCATCCCTGACTGAATGCAGGGGCATCATTTCTTTGACACATAAACCTTCCATGGGGTAGCTGTGAGTTATTGCAAAATTAGGTACTCTAGAGAGAAGCTCTTTAAGGGATTTAGCCCATGGCATCTTGAAGTCCTTGAAACTCTCTTTTAGTCAATTTGGGGTATAAAAATACAAAGACTTTCAACATCACCTCCAAAAAAAGGGAGTTTATTTTAAGGAATTCTTAGCCCAGCAGGACCACTGAAAGTCTTTCTTTGGCCATGTACTTGATTTCTTCTCTCTGCCAACCCTCTTCCTTGGTTGGTGTCTAGAATCTGTTTATGTTCTCAGATTGCATGTGGCGCATTACGGCCATCCATGGCTTCCTTATTTTAGATTAGCTTGCATTACATTTGAGACATTCTTTCTGTCGTCTCACATACTTCCTGAAATTACATCTTCTGCTAGCCCTGTGATCTAAGTAGTTCAGCCCCACATTCAGTAAGAGTCTCTGTCCAAATGGACCCCAGAGTTTTCAGTAATGATTATTAAAAGATTTTGTCTCTTATTACTAACCTTTCGCATCTTTGAAAAACCTCTCACTTTCCTTCCAAAAGAACATTCCCTTTATTTTCTCTCTTGCTCCCCACCTATCTCACAAAAGGTCAATTGCCCTGACCACTTGCTACTTTTTAGATCTTCTGTTCCTACTGTTGTTTTTCAAAAATCCATCCATAAAATTTTTTTTTCATTTGATTCTTTGATTTTTTTCCAATTCTTCATCACAAAAGGATAATTGAACTTTCTAACAAAGGAAGAATTTTTGATAGAGGGGATGGGATTAAGAGGCCAATATAGATATGTAAAAGTGAATAAGGGGAAGAGCCTGAGAGGCACACATATGTTTATGCCATTTTTGTCCTGTTGCTTGGCAAATTATTCAAAACTTATAGCTGGATAGACTAACTCATTTTTTCAGGCTGGCCCTAGTTAGGTGTTCAGTCATAATCTGGGTGCTTGCCTTTCATTAAGGGGCATCTCTTGGTCTAGTCTTCTTTGGCCAGAAATCCTATAGTATGTATAATGTCATTTAGGTAGCAGAGCCTGGAGTTGGGACAAATCCTCTTGGAATCAAGTGCTGTCAGGGAAGGCAAGTACAGTGTTACTAGGTCAAGCCAAATACATTCTCAATAACTACAGAATGAATAAGCTACTTATGTATTCATAATCCAACAGGACACCAATGCAGAGGGGATACATAAATCCCAGAGGCGAGTATGTGTAAATGTAGATTATCAGCAGCAAAAAATTCACATGCTTGGGTGCCATGATAATCAGATCAAAAGTTTTGTAGATCCTATTTTCATGGAAAGACTGACTAATCTTTACCAATATCAGAAAAGAAGAACATAACATCTTCCAAGCTTTCATACATATTTGAGAACAATGAACAAAAACAACCTCTCTGAGAATCACAATAATTTATGAATGGTTATGATTCAGAAGCCAATTTAATATGCATTAATTTGTCCAATAATCCCAATACCTCAGGGAGGGGATACAATTGGTATACTCACTTCATTCAGGAGAAAACTGCAGATGATAATGATTGAGTTACTAGTCCATGTTGCACAGTGTGTAAATGCTAAAGTTGGGTTCCAAAAAGTAGGTCTGTCGCCAAATCCTGTACTGGGCCCCACAAGATCGCAGTTCATTTTAAACACCAGAATCATAGGAACAGTAAATGATTACTTCTTAGGGGAACCTTAACAGTGTGTGTCTCTGAGGTAAAATTACTTCCCACTCTTCCAAATTGGATAGTTTCTTCATCAATATTTTTTTGTCTGAGCAAATTCTCTGTGATTCTGAAAGCTGAGTGAGGGCCTCATGATCTGAGCTTTGCTATCCCCAGATATGTGATGTGGGGCCATTCCTTCACCTCTATGACTCTTCTATAGAATAAGAGCAGATCTTTCTGGAATGCATGTGGAGTCTTTGAAGAAATAGGCTTTAAACTCCAGGCAAAGAGTAAGCACTTAATAAATAGCAGCTACTGCTATTATTGTTGTTAAAGAATTTTAGTACTTTGTCTGGAAAGCAGGTAGATTGAGACTTGTAAAATTGTTATGGCTGTGTCTACACAGCAGCAAGAGACCTGGGTGGAGGCAGGCATGCAAACATTTACCTGAGTGATGTGCCTTCAAGTAGCTGGGTTATGAGCTGAGATTCTCTGCATTTCATCTGAGGCATAGACTCTGTCTGTGTTTCTCCTTAGGAGAATTAGAACAATTCTTCCCATGGACTACACAAAACTGATGCACGGTTTGTATTTTAAAGTGGGCTAACCTTCTAGTGACCAATATACCCTCCATTTATGATTTAGAGACCAGTTCCTTTTAAAAGAGAAGTTTATTCATAACTTACCCTTCTGTATGGAATCCTATATGCTCTCTTCTTGAGTATTTGACTGTAAGTAGCCTGATTTGTGTGAGGGGTTATAATTATTTCTGTGCTAGGAAGTTGAGAATAAGGATATAGGACTCATGAATGCAAAGCCTACTCTCCAAGGGGAAATGTTTGGGTGAAGAGTGTGCTGAGAGATATTATTCTTTTGTTTAACCTCCATGGGTTTTTCCTCTCATTTAATACTTTTCTCATCTTTTCCTTTCCTCCCACCATTACCATCCACTGCTAGCTGCCTTTCACCCCCATCCTGACTAAAGAAAGAATTCCATGTAGATAATTTTAGGTAGTTTAAATTTCCCTTTAAATTTATGGGAGGAAACTAAAGTGTCATCTCTACTTCCTGACTATTACTACACATACAATAAAATTTAAAATTTCCAGGTTGGCACATCTTTTCAATCAGTAGAACTTGCAAAGAGAAATGGAGAATAAGAAAGACACACACACACACACACACACACACACACACACACACACACATTCAATATCAGAAGTCAGATGGCATTGGTGCCACAGAGGATTCCCCTCTGGGGAACCTCTCCTTTTCTGTCACCCTAAATACCACAAGGAGATGCCAATCTTGATACCACTGGTCACCATTAGGTCCCTCTGTCTCAGGATCAACTTGGAAGAAATAAAGCAAGAATTTTAGGTCTCTCATGAGGTAAAATAAAGGTTCATTTTACCTCACAAATTCTGGGATTGTTTTTCTTTCTTTTCTTTTCTTTTTTTTTTTTTTGGTGCAAAAAGGTGGCTTTATTGAGGCACAGGGACACGACCCATGGAAAGAAAGAGCTGCCCTGAGCTTGTGAGGAGTCACTGATTATATGCTTGGGAGTTGGGGGAGGTAAAGGCAAAGGAAGTTCCTGAAAGGACTCCCATATATTAAAGAAGATTTATAGTATCCTGGAGGCTCTGTTTTTCTTTCTTGAATGGTATTTCATAAGAAGAACATGGAGCAATATCACAACTTAGGGAAATGCCTTCATGAAAGTTTATTTGATCCCTCATTAGAAGGCAAACTACTGTCTCAGCAGAATTTTCCTTGCTTTTAGGAGACATTAATAACCAGCATCAAGCTTGCCAACCAGAGGAGGACAGATTTCCTGATCTGGATCATTAGCAGACCCAGGTGTGCTGAGCTAAGGGGAGACCAACAGCATAACTGTTTTCAGCCATTCTCACCCACTGTGGGCTTTTGGCTCACTTTGCCATGAAGATTACCATGAAGAATCTGGCAATCCACAAACATGGCTGTACATGACACTCCTCTCTTTTGAAATGTTATCACTACAAAGTGTGGGGAAAGGTTTAAAAGCCATCTCCGCTAATATAAGTCTGGTGGCACATTCTTGATGCTTAGAAATATATGATTGAAGTTCCTCTTCAATAGAAGGCAAGAACTCCAGGCTAATTGCATATTACTCCTTGTTCTGAGTTTAATCTCTTTATGGCTATCACCAACAGTGGTATAATATGGCTATTTTCATAGATGCACAGCACTCAGTTAATAATGATTACACTTCCTACTGCCACTGCTGTCAGAGAAACAGTGACAAAACTCATTGTTTAGTGTGGTGGGATACAACTTTTTAAGCTTTGCTAAATATTCTTCCAGGTTGGCAGCAAAATGAACAAAGTAACAAGTCCAGTCAATTCATCTGTTGGGAAATTTTCATGATTGTGCTGACACCATACTGTCTAACCCCCCAGCAATTTTCAAAAGGTGGTTTAGAGCTGGAGTCTGTTCGTCTATTTGGAAGTTGCAAGCTGTCAGGCATGTGTCATGCTGCAGACTGAATGTATGTTATAAAAGTGAACCACCCCAGAGACACAGAGCTGGATCCTCCAGTGAGAGACTTCCCAGGTCGTCTTCACTTGGTCTGAGTTTGCTGCCACCTAGACGGACGAGGTCTCTTCCTTTGGAGAGGACCATGTGCATCACCCCTTTCAACATCTGGATGCTGTCTGTTGCTGAGAAAATTTATGTGGAAGCTGTATGACTATTTGCTATGGATTTTGTGCACAGGGTATTAGCACATGTGAATGGTGAGACTTTCAGTGTTTCTTATGAGATTTCACAAGTATCCCAGATTGGCTGAAGAGATTAAATATTTTTCCTTAAGTAATAAAGGCAAGTAGTATAAAATGGCCCTCCATAAGCATAAAATGTCTTTGAAGTTTCAAAAACTATGCTTATGTTACAATTTAAACCAATATGTCTCAGTCTCAATATGTTTTATTCAGATTCTTTGGTGCAAGAAATGAAAACTAAGTTAAACATGCTTCAGCACAAAAAGGTAGCTTATTGTAGGAGTGCCCATGTCCTAAAATCCTAAAAGAGTGTAGCTGTACTTTGTGGTGTGTTGGAGGTAGATCAGGAATGAGGTGGCTCTCCATTTCTTGGAGCTACCAATGTCCCCTTTCAACATCTCTTTGTAGATCTTACTTACATTTACTTGTGATTCAAGGTGATTCTCTCCACCTCTGAGTCTACTCAGTCATTTGGTTCTAGCCTTCAATATCAAATATGTACAGCCTCTTGGCTCAAATTTGGAGTGGTTATGTCTATTGGACTGGGTTGCTCTGATAGGGTCAATCATCTAAGGCTAAAAAGGCAGTTGATATATGTGGCTGGTTTTCCAAAGCCTCTAGGCAGAACAAGTTAAATTATAAGGGAAAGTTGCACATAGATAGTAAATGATCTATGTGTAAATGTAATGCCCCAAGTTACTCTCCTTCATAAGAAATCAAAAACAAAAAAATTTTTCAATACTTCTATCCTATATATTAATGTATAACATGGAATTAGATACAATTCAAAATCCAATTCAAGGCTGAATAGATTCTTCCAGGGCTTGAAAAAAAATGTAATTCTCTCCCAAAAAAGGAATAAGTGATTTTATTATCAACAATAGAAGAATATTTACTTGACTTAGACACCATGGATTTTGGTGGTATGCTTTTTAAGAACAGCTCAGAAATATAAAGAAAAGTAGATTTTGAAATCAACTACCACATTCAGCATGAAATGGAATAGCATTTCCAAAATGCACAAATGATAATGTTTAGTTTTCATTCTCTTAAAATGTTTGTTTTTTTGAGAGAGAGAGAGAGAGAGAGAGTGAGAGAGAGCGAGAGAGAGAGAGGGAGAGCGAGAGCGTGCACAAGCAGGGAAGGGACAGAGAGAGAGACACACACACACACACATACACACAGAATCTGAAGCAGACTCTAGGCTCTGAGCTGTCGGCATGAAGCCTGATATGGGCCTCAAACCAAAGACCATGAAATCATGACTTGAGCTGAAGTTGGATGCTTAACCAACTGAGCCACCCAGGTGGCCCAAATGTTTACTTTTTAAAATATCAATTACTTTTTTTTTATTGTGGTAAAATATATATTACATAAAATTTGCCATTTGAACTATTTCTTTTAATGTTTATTTTTGAGAGAGAGAGAGAGAAATAGAGAGAGAGAGGGAGGGGCAGAGAGAGAAACAGACAGCTGACAGAGCAGAGCCCAATGTGGGGCTTGAACTCATGAACTGTGAGACAGCAATCTGAGCCAAAGTTGGAGGCTTAACTGACTGAGCCACTCAGGTGCCCTGAACTATTTTTAGTTGTACAATTCAGTGGCATTAATTATATTCACAACTTTATACAACCATCATCACTCTCTATCTCTAAAACCTCCCATTACCCCAAACATAAACATTAGGGAATGGCTCCTCCTTCCAAGTAGCCCCTACTAACCTCTATGAATTTGCCTATTCTAGATATTTCATAGAAGTAGAATCATACACTATTAGTCCTTTTATGTCTGGCTTATTTTCAAGGTTCATCCATATTGTAGGGTGTGTGAGAACTTTATCCTTTTTATGACTGAGTAATATTCCATTGTATGTATAACCCACATTTTGTTACCTATTTGTTACCTATTTGTCAACAGACATTTGGGTTGTTTCTATCTTCAAGCTATTGCAAATAATGCTGCTATGAACACTGGTGCAAAAATATCTTTCTGAGTCTTTGTTTTCAATTCCTTAGGGCATATACCTAGGACTGGAGTCTCTGAGTCATACATTAATTCTAAATTTAACTTTTTGATAAACTGTCAAACTTTTCCATAGCAGCTGCACTGTTTTAAATTTCTACCACCACATATAAGGGTTTCAAAGTCCCCACATCCTTGTCAACACTTATTACTTTCAGAAATTTTAAGTTCACTTATTTATTTTAAGAGAGAGAGAGAATGTGGGGAGATGTGTGCAGAGAGAGAGAAGAGACAGAGATTCCTAAGCAAGCTCCACACTGTCAATGTAGAGCCTGACACAGGGCTCCAATTCAGGAACCATGAGATTGTGACCTATGCCAAAATCAAGTTGGATACACAATCATCTGAGCCATCCAGGTGCCCTGCAAGTTTTTTTTTTTTTTATTACAACCACTCTAGTAAGTGTGAAGTGGCATCTCATACCCTGTGGTTTTGATTTGCATTTCCCTGGTGACTGATTGTATTCAGAGTACTTTCAAGTGCTTATGAGATATTTATCTTCTTTGAAGAAATATCTATTTAACTTTTTGCCATTTTTTACATGGGTTGCTTAGCTTTTTGTTGTTGAGTGGCAGATTCATTATATATTCTAGATAGTAAACCCTTACCAGATACATGATTTGCAAATTTTCTCTCATTTTATGGATTGTCTTTCCCCCTTTGGATAATGTTTTTTGACATACAAAATTTTAATTTTAATGAAGTCTAGTTATCCCAGTACCATTGTTGAAGATACTGTTTTTCTTGACACACTTGTTGGAAACCTGTTGGCTATAGATGCATAGATTGATTTGGCTTTCTCTTTCTCTTTTGGTCTGTGAGTTTGTTTTTATGCTAGCACTGATTTTCCTTTTATTTTTCTAGCTTTGTAGTATGTTTAGAAAATAAGAAATGTGAGTCCTACAACTTTGTTCCACTTTTAAAGGCCCCTGTCAAACCCCCACTTCGCTAATTGGGATCCCTCACAACTACACATGAATGTGAAGGTAAGATTTCAATTTCTGCAAAAACAGTGATTCAGCAAATTTTGATGGGAATTCCATTGATTTTATAGATTGCTTTTGGTTAGTATTCACATCCTAACATTACCTTCTAAACAATAAACGTATGTCTTTCTGTTTCTGTAATTTCTTTCAAAATGTTTTACAGTTTTTAGTATACAAGCATTTTACCTCTTTGGTGAAATGTGTTCCTAGGTATTTCCTTATTTTGATAGTATTGTAGATGAGATTGATTTCTTAACTTCTTTCTTGGATTGTTCATTGTTGGTATATATGAACAGAACTGATTTTGTGTGTTCATCTTGTACTCTGCAACTTTGCTGAGTTCATTTATAGCTTTATTTTTTTCTGAGTATGGGTTTTTCTGAAATTTTCTCTATGTAGGATCATGTCACCTGTGAATAGCTTTACTTCCTCATTTCCAAATACCCTCTTACATTCTTATTGAGAATGTCTTACATGTGGGCATGCCTGGGTGGCTCAGTCGGTTAAGCGTCCAGCTTCAGCTCAGGTCATGATCTCACGGTTCATGGATTTAAGCCCCACGGTGGGCTCTGTGCTGCTAGCTCAGAGCCTGGAGCCTGCTTCAGATTCTGTATCTTCCTCTCTCTGATCCTCCCCTGCTCATGCGGTCTCTCTCTGTCTCTCAAAAATAAATAAAAAACATAAAAAATTAAAAAAAAAGAGAATGTCTTACATGTGACAAGTTACTTCCTTCTTGCTGGTTTTTAAATTTGCCTTTTGCTTTCAGCAGTTTCATTATATGTCTCAGTGTGGATCCCTTTTAGTTTATATTACATAGAATTCATTGAGCTTTTGGATTCATAGGTTCATGTCTTTCATCAAATTTGACAATTTTCAGACACCGTTCATTCAATACTCTTTCTATCCATTTCTTTCTTCTACTTCTGGGATCCCTGTGAGATATATATTAATCTCTTTTTATGGTATCCCACAAATGCCTTAGGGTCTGTTCCGTTTTCTTCATTCTTTTTTGTCTGTCCCTCAGATTCAATAATTTCAGTTGTCTTACCTTTTAGTTGATGGATTTCTTCTTCTGCCTATTCACATCTGCTATTGATCCTTTCTAGTAAAACTTTGATTTTAGTTATTTTACATCTTAACTCTAGCTTTTTTTTGCTTTCTTTTTCTATTTTTATCTGTTTATTGACATTCTTATGCATTGTTTTCCCCCTTTTCCTGTAGTTTTTTGACCAGCATTTTCTTTGGCTTTTTGATATTAAGACCGTTCTTTGATGTTATTATTATTTAATTAATTTTAAGAGAGAGAGAGAGAGAACAAGTGAGGGAGAGGCACACACACACACACACACACACACACACACACACACAGAGAGAGAGAGAGAGAGAGAGAGAGAGAGAGAGAGAATCTTAAGGAGGTTCCCCATTGTCAGAATAGAGTCTAATGCGAGACTTGATCTCACAAATCATGAAATCATGACCCTGAGCCTAAATCAAGACTCAGATGCTTAATGGACTGAGCCACCCAGGCACCTCAGGACAGTTCTTTTAAAATCTTTGTTTAGTAAACCCAATGATTGGACTACCTCAAAGTTGGTTTGTGTGCATTTAATTTGTTCTTTTGAATGAATTATAGTTGCCTCTTTCTTTGTATGTCTTGAAAATTTTTTTGTTAATATCTGGAATTTTAATATTATAATGCAGGTACTCTAGAAATTAGTATTCCCGTTCCTCTAAGTTTTCATCATTTGTAATGGTTGAATGCTGTCTAATTTAGTTCACCTAGTGACCTTTCCAAAGGAATTTTGAAAAGGCTGTATGCCTTGTTGTGGTCACTGAAGTCTCCATTCCTTTGTTTTGTATTCAGTTAATATTTTGAGACAGATTTATTTGAATGCTAGGAGTTAAAATTTTTTTTCAACTTTTTTCATGTTGTCCTTTGCTGTGGCACTCTTCCAACAGTTAAACAGTCTTGTGCTCAGCCAAGAGATCAATAAAAAGTGAAAAATTAGGGTCTCCACCAGTATTTTCTGAGCATGTGTCTTGCTCTACCTATGCACATGATATTTTAAATTCCCCCATTACATGGTGCTTTTGAATTCCCTAATATCTCAAGAAACTATCTCCAGCTTCTTTTTGAGGACTTAAACAGTCTACTGCATGTCTCACCATAATATTTTGTCTGAAGTTGTTGGAGATTATTAGCTAGTCTTATATGTATTCAACCATTGCCTGCCACTTTTCTGCCCTGAGTGGGTTCCACATTAGGCAAACCAAAACTACTATGTCTTTCAAATGGCCTCAAACAGACATACACAAAACTTTGTAATAAGATCTTTGTTCTTCCTGGAATCAGAGACCAGATCCCACACTGGGAATGGAGGTTGCAATCTTTAAGATTGTTACTGATTTAAGGACAAGGGAAAAGAGTCACAATCTTTTCCTATCATTTTTAACTTGTTCTTTTTCTGATTCTGTATTCTCTTGGTAGCTTTAAAACTTTGCCTGTTTTCCAGAGTTCTGGCATTGCTGGTTCTGACAAGTTCTGCTTACTTTTTAATGTGTCTAGAGATGTGGGGGCAGGGACTTGAAGTTGTTTACTCTTCTAGTTTGCTGACATCCACTCTAGTAGTGGTTTATTTATTTATTTTTTGAAGAAAAAGGTCCAGGCTTACTTTTAAAGTGAGGTTTGAAAAACAACTATAGTGGGGCACCTAGGTGGCTCAGTCGATTAAGCATTCCACTTCGACTCAGGTCATAATCTCATGGTTAATGGTTTTAGCCCCTCATCAGGCTCTGTGCTAACAGCTCAGAGCCTGGAGCCTGTCTCAGATTCTGTGTCTCCCTCTCTCTCTGCCCCTCCTCTGCTCAAGATCTGTCTCTTTCTGTCTCAAAAATAAACATTAAAAAAAGAAAAAGAAAAACAACTATAGCTTTTACATCACACTGCAGCTTGATGACTGTTTTAATAAGTAAAGTTTTATTTAAATAGCCATGATCATTTGCTTAAGTATTATTTATAGCTTTGTGCATGCTGCAACAGCAAAGTTATGAGATTTCAACAGAAAATGTATGGTTGACAAAGCCTAGTATTTACTATCTGAACCTTTACAGAAAAAGTTTACAGAGTCTCTTTTCAAGTAAAATCTGTATGGGGAGCCTGAGTGGCTCAGTCAGGTAAGCATCCGACTTTAGCTCAGGTCATGATCTCATGGTTCAGGTTGGAGCCCCGCGTCAGGCTCTGTGCTGACATCTAGCTCAGAGCCTGGAGCCTTTCTTTGGATTCTGTGTCTCCCTCTCTCTCTGACCCTCCCTTGCTCATGCTGTCTCTCTCTCTCGCAAAAATAAATAATAAAAAATTTTTTAATTAAAAAAAATAAAGTAAAATCTGTCTAGTGGACCCCTTACTGTTTGATTATACTGGGTTCCTTTTAATGTTACTGAAGTATGTATAAACAAAGTTGCATATACAATTTTTGTACTTACAGCAATCATAAATTCATGAAACAAAAACAGATTTTAAAAAGAGAGTAAAAACTCTAAAAAGTTGATGGAGCTCAAATCAACAACTTCATTTAATGTAAGGTTCTTTTGACAAGGTAAAATTGGAGATGCTGTCCTTAAGTAGAGAAACTATTTACCTGATTTTAGTACTTGATGACTTGATTTGATTTTTGATTGTGAAAATGATTCCTTGAAATCATAATCATGATCATTTTTATTTTTTCTTTTTAACAGTGAGCTTGCTAAATAAGCTAACAAAGATTCTTTATTTTGAAAGGACAATCATTTCCATCATGCATCTTAGTTTGTAGTACATGGGAGCAAGCCCCGAGATTCCATAAAAGTGATTTATTTAAAAAGTGTTCTCAGAAGAACCTGAGAATAGAAGGGTAGAAACTAAATAAGGAATGGAAAAAAGCCAAGCAAAGGTCTGGTTTCACTAGAATCTCTAGCCTTAGCCTGATCCTCAAATGTTCTGAAGTGTAAGTAAGGTGTACCTCAGAGTTTGTCCAGAGGTGAGGCCAAGGAGCTGGGCTTTTATTCTCAATCAACCACTCACCCGTTGCTTAATGATGCCCAGAGAATATCCACTCCCAAGCATTGAGGGTTCCCTATAGTGTGGACAAAGTGTCTCCAATAGTCCAAGAGCAATTCTTCTATAAGAGCTTTGAGTGCTAGCTCTTTACAACATAGTAAATAAACATTACATATTGACTACTATATTACTGATATTCTGAATGTAAATAAATATAAATAGAACAATATGTTAGCTTGTATTGTAAATATAATACTGATTTCTATGGTACAGTTTTTTATTAGTTTAGGGTGTCTACACTACTATAAGTTGTAGGACCCAATTGTCTCACCACATTTTCTATGCAAATGAGCATGCAATTTTCATTTGTGCAGGGCACAGATATGCCATTTGGCTTTCACTTTGAGAGGACACATCATTTACTTAGCAAGTCCTTCTGTCCTTTTCTCATTAGCTAGTAAAGTAATACATTTCTCAGAGACACTATATGATTTCCATGGTATCAAATCAACATTTCAATTTACTAAATAATTAAAGAAATTAAGTTTTATTATATGAAAGTGTCTTTCAATTATGAATTCTTTCCATTATATTTGCTATGTCTATATCTGGTAAAATAAGTCAATGAGTTCAATGGCAAATTATGGATGATTATGTCCTTTGGACATTACAACATAACACCTCCAAGGCAGCAAGATATGCTCTTCAACACGTTAAAAATTAAAATTATTGCCCTATGTAATTATTTGACTGTGATAGATTTGCAAATACAAATCAAACGTAAACACTGGGACAAAATTTTATGACGGTTCATTATTTAAAATATTATCTCAAAATATTTAAGTTACTTAATTAAAAAATATTATCAAGAACTTGCAAACTTCTGACTATACACTGGTAGGTTGCTTAGGGTCTGTGAACATGACTGGAAATACTAAATTACTTTAGACTTCTAAGTATACAACTATTACTTCTGTTTTAATTGCCTCATGTATAGTTCGTCTCCCAATTAGAGTATGATTATTTGAGAGCAGAACTTTTCATCCTATTTCTTTATAATCCCTATAATTCACATAAACTATTAATTTTACATAGCAGATGCTCAGTAAATTGTATAGTGTCATAGCTAGTAGGGATTTCAATGAAATAGAAACTCAAAGACTTGATATGCCATTTTATTTATTTATTTTTAAAATAGTTTATTGTCAAATTGGTTTCCATACAACACCCAGTGCTCTTCCCCACAAGTGCCCTCCTCCATCACCACCACCTCTTTTCCCCCTCCCCCTTCCCCTTCAACCCTCAGTTTGTTTTCAGTATTCACTAGTCTCTCAAGTTTTGTGTCCCTCTCTCTCCCCAACTCCCTTTCCCT
>NC_043703.1:81192082-81209401 GCF_006229205.1 Suricata suricatta | reverse complement strand
CCTCAGTTTGTTTTCAGTATTCACTAGTCTCTCAAGTTTTGTGTCCCTCTCTCTCCCCAACTCTCTTTCCCTCTTCCCCTCCCCCTAGTCCTCCATTAGGTTTCTCCTGTTCTCCTGTTAGACCTATGAGTGTAAACATATGGTTTCTGTCCTTCTCCTCCTGACTAATTTCGCTTAGCATGACACCCTTGAAGTCCATTCACTTTCCTACAAATGACCAGATTTCATTCTTTCTCATTGCCATGTAATAGTCCATTGTGTGTGTGTGTGTGTGTGTATATATATATATATATATATCACATCTTCCTGATCCATTCATCAGGTGATAGACATTTAGGCTCTTTCCATGTTTTGGCTATTGTTGACAGTGCTGCTATGAACATTGGGGTACATGTGCCATTTTAAATCAAGGCACAGAGATGGAGACTACACATGATATGGCATCAGAAGACTTGAGTTGAATCTGTGATCTATTACTTATTAGTGGAGTTGTTTTAATACTTTTTTTTTATCTCAGTTGAAATTTTCATTTTGTTTTTGGAATGTTTTCCTGATTTTATTAAATTATTTATCTGTGTTGTCTTGTGGTTCTCTGGACATCTTTATAATATATATTTTTTAAATTTTGAGTTCTTTGACAGGAAATTCTCTATGTCCATTTCTTTTGGGTCAGTTACCAGAAACTTCTGTGTTCCTTTGGTAGTTATTTTTTCCTGATTCTTCAGGATCTCTGTAGCATTCTGTAGATGTTTTTTCATTTGAAGAAGCAGTCACCTCTTCCAGATGTTATGCACTGACTTTGGTAGGGAAAGAACTTTACTTGTGGATGAGCGCATTGGAACATCTTATGACCCCATGTCTAGAGATGCAGGCGCCAACTGTGGGAGTGTGTAGTGGCTCCAGATCTGGGAAGGTATGGTGACCTATTGAATCAAGCTACTTTGTTCCATAGAATTGACAACCATGTGGACTTTGGAGAGTACTGCGGGGAATCCACAGAGTCTGAGAGAACTGATACCTAGCCTAGGATTTGGGAGAGGGACTCAGGTGGCTTCTGTTTGTGAAAGAAAATAACTGTGGGGTAAAAATCTGTGAAATCCACAGGGAGTCTGTGACTGCTGTGCAGGCCATAGATTTCTTCAGTGGTGAAAGTTGCTGAGATCTTCTGCAGAGCTAATCATTAGGAACTGTGGTCCTTCCCACTGCGTGGTTGATATTGCTAGTTTCTGCTTTTCTTCCTTGTTTCTAGACAGTTCAATGTGTCTCACTGTCTTGGTCTCCAGATGGGGTGAAAATGAAACAGGTCTTTCATGTGGTGCCTCAAAGTCTGAGGAAGTTGATTGTTTACTTGGCTTTTCCTCTTCTGGCATGGAAAACTTTCTAGCTGGGCAGTTCCTTCTTCGAGCTGAGCAGTGCTGAGGGATGTGATGATGTAGGAAAAAAATGAACCCATTCTTCCTTCCCTTTTTGTGCAGTTATTTTCAAGTGTGTTGCTGAAATTTCTTAACTGGACTCCTGAACATTCCCAGAGATGTTTTTGTTTACTGATAGGTGTCTAATTGCTGATCTTTGTAAAGATACGGAAGCTGAGGTTTCCTTCTCCACCATCTCCATGATATCACTCTTGCTAATGTTAATGTCTTATATAATTATGGAATTCTTATTAAAACTAAGAAGTTAACTTCAATACATTACTATTAGCCAAATTTCAAACTTTATTTGAATATCTCCAGCTTTTTCACGAAAGCCCTTTGCATAGTGTTGTTAACATGTAATATTTCTAGCTTTTTCTTTTTCTCACTCCTCCAACGTTTAGATGACTCTTTGCTCACAACCTTTGTTTCCTCTTCTGCTCCTGCCCACACCCTTGTCAAACCAACCCCAGAAGAGTTTTGCTATTGCCAGTCTGTTTCCTAGAGATTTTGCTGCAGAACTAGGAAACAAACAAGGAAAGGCTTGAACAGATTGTGAGGGAAGAGGTGGGAGGAGAGGGTACCATCCTGGAGACTAAAGCCATCTACATGGAATAAAACATAGGAACAAAGAAGGGGAAGTAGAGTCAAAGAAAATATATCAGGAGCAGTGCAAAGAATTTCAGAGTCCCCTGATTAAGTTTTTTAAAAGTAATTTATTTATTTTTAAATTTACATCCAAGTTAGCATATAGTGCAACAATGATTTCAGAAGTAGACTCCTTAATGCCTCTACACATTTAGCCCATCCCCCTTCCCCCAACCCCTCCAGCAACCCTTTGTTTGGAGGGTAATGGACATTTTGAGAGCCCTCTGATTAAGTAAATCAGCTCCTATACTGCAAAGCAAGGCCTTAGATATTTGTGTCGATGGTAAATAGATGGTAAATATTTATTTAACCATTGAACTCTCTGTTAGTGGTGACTTAGAAGATATCAGATTTCCATTAGATCATTTTAGGGTCTATCACCTGCATGTAATCCTCATCTCCCCCATGCCCATTTTTTTGGGGGCCAAATCCTCACTTCATCTTTAATTAGGCACAGCTTCTCACCACCTGAGATAATAATTATCCTTTTTCTCTTGTTTCAGAGGTTTTTCTTGAAGGAAACTGTGTCTAGTCTATATTAGCCCCTGATAATGGTTCTTTTCTTTTCCTCTGCTGCTTCTCTCACCGTCTTTAACACAGTAATAGTCAATCATGTAGTGTAAATATCAGACATTCTCCCAAAGGATCTTGGCTATATCTATTCCATTCTAATCTCCTAAAATACTGATTTCATTCCGCCATGAGACTTAGTAACAAGTGACCTGGTATACAGCTTACTCAAGTTCCCAGCAGCGACATTTTCCTTTACAGCATTTATTAGCATTCTCAGGCAGGTTTTATAATTAGTCTGAGCATCTGTTTTATGTCTGTAGAATGGAGGTAATTATTATCTCACAGAGTTATTGTGAGGATTAAGCCAGAGAGTATGTGGAAAGCACCTGGCACAGTGCATGGTAAATGGCCAATGTCCCTAAACACATGGCAGTCCTCATGTGACAGGAAGATTCCCATCTGGGCCTTAGCTTTCTGATAAGTAGTTATGTTCTTTATGCTTCTTATCTTGTTCATCTTTATGTCATCCATAAGACATGTGGCATTTAGTTGATCATAAAATCTACTCAATTACTGCTTATGTCTCACTGAAATGTCAGTTCCAGGAGGACAGACAGTAAGTGTACTGGGTTCATTTCTCTGTCCTTGGTGCCTGGTCCAGTGCCCAGGCATGGGCAGAACATTTACTATCCTTCCTCCCAGCTCCCCTACTACAGGAACCCATGCTTGAATTGGAGCTAAATCTGCCATGGAAATACAAACAGCTCTGGGGAATGGGTGCCTTGATTCTCCCACCCCTGTGCCAGGAACATGCCTGAGTCCTAACTGAGAAAGGAGCACCAAGGTAGAGGGTAGGGAGAGAGCAAACAGGAAGCTCCAGGTGGTCCTGGCCACCAACACTGGCATCCTAACAATGATGTCCAAGGACCCAAGATGTGTAAATCATCCCCCAGGGGTCAAGCTCACAATAAATTCAAATTGCCTAAAAACATAGCAACAGTAGCTGTTACTCGACTTCAAAGTGACTCAAGGTGCAGGTAAATGTCCCTAAGCTATTTTACCATTCCATTAATCAAATCATCCAAACCAATTGGCTACTTTCCACTCTCTTGATAATTATTGTGTTAAAAATTCTCCAGATTTCTCATACTTCTTTTATTTTTTAAGTAAAGATTGTTTTTGATAATCAACTACAAGCCTTAAGTCTCTTGCCAGACAGAAGACATGAACAGACACTTCTCTAAAGAGGACATCCAGATGGCCAACAGACACATGAAAGGATGCTCAATGTCACTCATCATCAGAGAAATACAAATCAAAACCACACTGAGATACCACCTCACACCAGTCAGGGTGGCTAAAATTAACAAATTAGGAGACTATAGATGCTGGCAAGGATGTGGAGAAAAGGGCACCCTCCTACACTGTTGGTGGGAATGTAAACTGGTACAGCCACTCTGGAAAACAGGGTGGAGGTTCCTCAAAAAATTAACAATAGAATTCCCTTATGACCCAACAATAGCACTGCTAGGGATTTACCCAAGGGATATAAGAGTACTGATGTATAGGGGCATATATATCCCAATGTTCATAGCAGCACTTTCAACCATACAAACCATGGAAACAGCTTAAATGTTTATCAACTGATGAATGGATCAAGAAGATGTGGTTTATATATATAATGGAATACTGTATGGCAATGAGAAAGAATGAAATCTGGCCATTTGTAGCAATGTGATGGACCTCGAGGGTATTATGCTATGTGAAATAAGTAAGTCAGAGAAAGATAGATACCATATGTTTTCACTTATGTGTGGAACTTGAGAAACTTAACAGAAGACAATGGGGGAGGGGAAGGGGAAAAATAATTAAGGAGCAAGAGAGAGGCAAACCAAAAGAGATTCTTAAAAACTAAACACAAACAGGGTTGATGGGGGTAGGAGAGAGGGGAAATATGGGTGATGGGCATGGAGGAAGGCACTTGTTGGAATGAGCACTGGGTGTTATAATGGAAACTAACTTGACAATAAACTATAATAAAAAATAAAAGGTATAAAAAAGTAAATCTTTTGCCAGAAACTTACATGTATGTGTACACACAAAACTTACATATATTTCCATTAAGTAACAATTCTTCTAAAACCAACTTTTGGGTCCCAATTTCCATGGACCCCAAATTGAGAAACATGGTTAGGATATGTCATATGTTAACTGATGATAAACATACACAATGGCCATAATGCAAGATGCTGGAGGTATAGGCACACCCATTGTCTCATGGGTCTCTCAACCTATGATTCTCGTGATATAAATACCAAATGATGCCAGGTGAATGTGTAAATGCATTAATTTTTATGAAAGTTTATGTAAAAATTACATCCCAGTTAAAATGGAAGGCCAGTCTAATTCAGAGAATGGATCCTTGGGAAAGACTCTTGATCCACATGTCCATTCATCAGATGGCCAGGTGCACTACCATGTCTCCTCAGCAGCTATGCCAAAAAACTCATGGTAGGCAAGGTGCCCATCAGAATCCTTATAGTTATATTGGGAGATTGGAGTGTCCTGATGACTTGGAGAAGTAGTCCAAAGGTCCCCTTAAGGAGAAAAATGTTTTTTTAAATAATGTCTACCTATTTTTAGCAGTAGTACTAATGTCAGTGACAAAAGTGAGCAAGGTGAACTTTTTTGTAAAGCGTTGAGGATAGCTGGCTTACAGTCTCAACCCAGCTTAAAGGTCTCTGCTCGCTCTGTTATCTATCATCTATCTGTCTATCTATCTATCTATCTATCTATCTATCTATCTATCTATCTATCTATCATCATCTATCTCTACTAATCATCTATCATCTACCTATTATCTATCTGTACATATTTTTATGTAAATTTTTACTGAGATATAATACGTACAGAAAATCATGAGGATATATCTTAACAATTTTTTTATAAAATGAAAAACTTCACTTAAACCTGCTCAAATAAAAAGAAACAGAATTATACTAGCACCCCAGAAGCTGTTCTTCTTCCACACTTATTTATTACCTATCCACCTTTATTCACAGAAAGGTCAAGTTGGCCTGTTTTTATAAATAGAAAAATACATCATATATTCTTTTCTGTCAGACTCTTTTGCCTAACATTGTTTATAAAATTTATGTTGGGTGTAGTGGTAGTTATTTTTCACTGTGATATTAATTACTTATATGAATATATCACTACTTATTTTTATCTGCTATTAATGAGATGTATATTATTTATACTTACCATTTTATGAATAATGCAGCTGTGAACATTCTAGTATATATCATCTGATGAACATATATATGTATCTTGCTGGGTATATTCCAAGGAATGAAATTACTGATTCATAATTTACATATGTATTATAACTTACATATATTTTAATAGATATTATCAAAGAAATATCAAAAGTGATGATACTAATTTACACTCCCAGCAATCATGAATAAGTATTCTAGTCACTTTACGTCCTCACCACTGGTATTGTCACTTCTTTTGCTTTTGTTTTTGTATTCACCAATTGTGTGGGCATGAAGTGGTATGTCATTGTGGTTTTATTTTTAAGTTTATTTATTTATTTTGAGAGAGAGAAAGCAAGAATGAACAGGGGAGGGGAAGAGAGAGAGGGAGAGAGAAGATTTCATGCAGGCTCCAGGCTGACAGTGCAGAGCTCAACATGAGGCTCAAACTCACCAAATGTGAAATCATGACCAAAATCAAGAGTTTGACTTAATTGCCTGAGCCACCCAGATGCCCCTGTCATTGTGGTTTTTATTCAGATTTTAATGATTATTAATGAAGTTATAAACTTTTTAATATTAATTGGTATTTTAATAAACCCTTTTAAGAAATGTTTCTTTACCTATGTAAAAAATTAGGTAGATTGGGTTTTCCTTATTTGTATTTACAATCTATTTATATATTCTAATAAAAACTTTTTGAAATATGTAGAACAAATACTGTCCCCATTCTCTAATTTGCTTTTTCATGTTCTTGATTATATCTTTTGATAAAAAGTTCACAATTGTTACAAAAGTCCAATTTGTTAAGCATCTCCATTATGTTCCTGATTCTTTTAAAACTTAATTTAAGAAATCTTTGCCTCTTAATCCTCTTTACCTATTTTACTCATTTCCCCACCCCTCTCCCTCTTGACAGCCACCAGCTTGTTCTCTGTATTTATGATCCAGTTTTTGTTTGTTGTTTGTTCATTTGCTTTGTTTTTTAGTTATAAAATAAATAAGTCATGGGGATGAAATTTATAACACAAGGAATATAGTCAATAATACTATAATAATGTTATATGCTGACATGATAACTACACGAACTCTGGTGAATATTGCATAATGTATAGAATTGTGGAGTCACTATGCTGTACACCTGAAACTAATACAACATTGTATGTCAACTTTACTTCAACACAAGAAGAAAAAAAGAATTTTTTGCCAATCCCATATAAGTACCGTGCGCTAACCGATTGTGCCACTGGAGCTCCGTCTAATCCCAATGTTATACTATCACAAAAGTGTGGCTATTCTATATTATATATTAAAAATTTTATTGTTTTTACTTTCTATGTTTTGATATACAGTTTACCTGGTGTGAAATAAGGGCCAAACTTCATTTTTTCCCTATGTGAATATCTGGTTGATTCAGTATTATCTATTTAAAAGACAAGCCTTTTTTCTCTGCAGTACAGTAGAACCTTGGTCATAAACCAAGTGATCACTTGTGTGTCTCATTTTATACTTCCTAGTTTGTTCCATCTGTCCATATGTCTGTCCTTGAACCAACCACACTGTCTTGATTGCTGCAACTTTAGTAAATCTAGATATCTGTTCTTCTAAGTCTTCCATGTGAAATTTAGAATTATCTTGTCAATTTCCTGACACAAATTACTGATGGGAAGAATTGACTTTTTTTTTTTTTTGAGAGTATCTTTGGTACACTGAGTCTTCCAATCTATTAACATGGTATATCTTTGATTTCTTTACTTTTGGCAAAAGTGAGCTTTTCAGGCTTCTGTGAAATAGATTTGATTGTGATTTTGTAAATGGTATCATATTAAAATTTCATTTTATAATTATCTGTTATTTATATATAGAAATTCATTGGATTTTTGGTGATTGACCTTAAATACAGCAAATTTGATAAACTTACTTATCAGTGATAATGGTTTGTCTATAGGTTATTTTTTTTCCCCTGCAAGAATGAGAGTCCATGAATGAATTAGCAGGGACTGCCAATATAATGTTGACTCTGTTAGTTTGCTTGGAATTGCATTTCAGTGCTCACTTTCTCTCATCTTTCTTATCCAGTGGCAAAGTGATTGCTTTAATTCTCCTCTCCCTTTCAACTTCCCTCATTTTTCACGCCTCCACTTTGTTTGCTAAACAGTAGGTCATTGTATGTAATTTTTGGTAAGTTATTTTCTGCATTTTCTTAACAATTTTTTATTATTGTTTATTATTTGGTTTGCTGTATCATAACGAGAGTGTTATGGTTTTCACACAATGTGTATATGTGACTGCAAAATAACTATATTTTTAAACAACAGTATTAATTATCTTGTGATCAAGAAGCAGTGTTATAAGAAATTTCATCCTAACTTTATAGTTTGTTGTTTGTAGAAAATGTCTTACTGTGTTATAATTTTATTTTAGAAAATTGGTTAGTAATATTGTTTAAGGTTGGGATAATGTAAGATGTTGCAATTTTTCCCACTTAAGATAATTTAAAAGTTTCCTGGTTAGTGTTTTTCAAAGAAATGTCTGATTTTCAGAAATGGATTAGTAACACAAAGTGGAAGATGCTTATATTATAAATGAGCCCTTTACTATGCTGAAATGAAAATCATAGATAACAAAATGCATCAGCATCCTTAATTTCAAAAAATCAATAAAATTTCTAAGTTATAACATATTGGGGAAATAGAATGAAAATAATGTATTTTATAATAATAGTGTAATATATAAATGCTCTGGTACAATTATGCTAGAAGACATAATAAGTTAGTGAGTCTCACATCTGTATATATGTAATCAAGCTAGTAGGAAATATCTCAATATCACAAGTGGTGCTACTCTGGGTGACATGGCTTTCCAAAACAATAAATAACTCTTGAAAAATTCTGACTAAAACCAAAAACAAATATTCTTTAATTAATATTCTGTTACATTTCTGGGAAATTCAGGGTAAAATAAAAACATGCCCAATTTTTATGATCTTTATAAAAACCAGAAGTGGGTTCTAGCTCATAAAAGTTTAAATTAGGTTCATGCTCATCTAATAAGTTTTTACTTACATGAATTTTCTGGGACTGTTCCGCATTTTACAGGAAGTGTATGTACCTCGATCTCCATGACTGATGTCCTGTGGTGTCTCTCCAAACCATATAATTAGAAATTTTCTAAACACCTACTAAAAATTGGCAAGCTGAATAGATTATCAAATAGATAATTCTGGATTGTTTAATTTATTGTTACAGTATGAGAGTCTAACCCAAGAGCCAAATATTAAGTGAGTGCATGTTTGCAGATGTAAATGATAAAGGGCTAGGTGTGGCAAAGATTTATTTTAGGGATGTAAAGACAGCATCAGAATCTCAACTTCTGGGGTTTCTAGGACTAAAGATGATGAAGAAAGTATTGAAGTTCACGATCTAGGTTAGAGATCTATTGGGAGCTGTCCTTTCAGAAGCTAGACAGGTACAGAATTAAAACTGTGTTGTTTCACTGGTTTCAAATGAATTTTCTAAGTGGTCAACATAAGAGTAATTTGTGAGCTTGTAATCTATAAGTCTGATATATTTAATGATTTTCATTGCTTTTGCGATCAGGATAAGATTGCATACATGAAAGTGAATGTCTTAAATTAGTTTTATATCAGCTTCCACCAGGCAATCAACCTTCTATGCGTTGTTAGCCAGGAGACCTGGCCTTTCTGACCACTGAGAATTGTCAGAAGGAACCCTCCAGCTTGGCCTCTTCTATGTGACCTGCCTTTACTGATCAGGTATTCCCCAGCAGGAGGGGGGTGTCTGGCTGAAGTGTATTTGCATTTGGTTTCTGCAAAGCTTTTGCATCTCCTCTTGCAAGCATTAGCCGTCATCTGAATTTTAATGATGAATTATCTAAATGTGATTTCTACTCTGTGTTTCTGCAGTTCCATGAATTTTAATCTGCTGCAGCTGTCAGTTCCAGTCACTCCATTTTAAATAGACTGTTTCATCTGTGTCTCCACATTTCCGCCATCACCAGCAAGAAGCTCTGAGCACCCTGTGGTAGTCACAGACAGTAACAGTCCCACATATCAGAGTTTGAAAGGATGAAGTGTCTTTAAAGTGAAGGCCTGATTTGTCCATCCTTGGATAGAAATAACACAGCAGTTCATCTCTGGGCCTTGCAGAGTTAAGGGAAATGAGCATGAAAATTGGTATCACAGGTTGCTAGGTCATCAGGAAAAACAAGGTAGAGGAGGGGCAGCTTACTTATCATGGTAAGGCAAGAGTCACAGGCCTTTTCTGGACATTTTTGAGAAGTCCTAGGTTTTCTTCATATCTTCCCTCAATTTAAAGATGGAATGGCAGAAACTCCAGAGAAAGACACTGCAAAGTCTTTTCAAAAGAAGAATATGTAATAGAAAATGCTATTCAAATATTATCGTTCTCTTGAACTTACGAGTTGTGGTGCCTTTAGGAGATGTTAATTTTCTATATTAAACCACAGTGCTGAAATGACTAAGGGAAGTGTGGAACTGTACATAATACAGGCAGAAATTTTCAGATCACACTATCTCTTTCTCCCTTTCTCTTTATATATACATATATTTATTTATTAACATTTTTTTAAAGTTCATTTATTTTGAAAGAGAGAGAGAGGGGAAGAGGCAGAAAGAAAGGGAGAGAGAGAGAGAATCCCAAGAGAATCCCATGCTGACAGCATGGAGCCTGATGCAGGACTCAAACTCACAAACTCTGAGATCATGACCTAAGCTGAAGTCAGACTCTTAATTAACAGAGTCACCTAGGTGCCCTTATTAACATCTATTTTGTTGCTACTATGTTACTTAGCAAGTGATTTATTCCACTAATTTATTCAGTGAGTGTCTACCAAACAGCCATCATTTGAGGGTATAATGCAGAGGGATATATAGATCTAAAGGACAATCATACATAAGGAAGTATAAACTCTAATCAGGAATATATTTTTTACTTTGATAATATGAAGTTTTACCTGATTTTCCCCCTAAAATACTGGAAGATAGAACAGGAACATCATAGCTCCTCAGCAGTTGTGTGTTGACTAACAAATTGGTTTCTGTAGTGAGAGATATGATTGAATGCGCCTCATAAAAATATTAATTACTATCCTCATGTTACAAATAAACTGAGGGAGTGGTTTATCAAAAGTCATAGCCGCTATGTGGCAGCCTGAGAAATTGAATGCAGACCTTCTAATTCCAAATTCTAAACACTACTTCATATTGACATAAGAGAACTTCAGGCAAAGTAATTTACAAAAACAAGAAATAGGCAATTATCTGCATGCTCCACAAAAGGGAAAATGAGTATGTGAGTAATGATACTGGTTGGTGGTGGGAAATTATGTAGCCATTAAATATTATGCCACAGAGTGATCCTTTGAGACAGTTCTTATACCATCAAGTTTTTCTGGATTCTTTATATGTTTCCAAATTTTGGATAATATTCAAGTATTACAATTTTAAGGAGGAAAAATATTCGAAGAAGAGAAAATTCCAACTGACATGATCAGGATATGGAAAGCCTCCACGTGAGCAAAACACCATTTAAACAACGGGTAAGGAGGTTTAGAATGAGATGTGTAGGGAGGATGAAAAACGTTTCAGGATGGGGGGGGGTCTCGGAAACCGGGGTTAGCCATGCATGGACTTCGCAGGGGACCCAGGATGATTCCACTTGTTGCAGCGAAGAATGCAAGAGTGGGAACAGTGTGAAATGAGCCTTGTGAGGTAAGCTGGGGCTCAGCTCAGTTTGGTGAGGGAGTGGTCTTCAGTTTTTTGCACTACAATTTGGTTTTTATGTAATTGAAAAGAAGCCTCAGACTATAAGCACAATTCTGAGAGACAAACTGGCTAAGTCCATTCTCTTTGAGGGTAGAGAAGACAGAAACCTCCTAGTTTTCTTGAAGCCAATAAAATAGTGAGAAATAGTTATGCTCACAAGTAGGTGTTAAATCTAGGGCATATACTTGCCAAAAATCATAGGGCACTTGGCAAGCCCAAGCTAGAACTATTAAACATTAGAGCCTATTAATGAATATTTATGGTCTGCCACATTCTTGGAATGGTGTAATGTGAGTGTCCTCCAATGGTGTATGGCAGGTATTTCTATCCCAATCATGAACACACTAGTAAGTTTCGACAGCACAGAAGTCAGCACTATTTTTGCACTGATGCATTCTCATGCTCCAGTAGCATATGTATGCATTTCAAATGAGCATAGTATGGTATAGATATTATAAATAGACTACTTTTTCAACTTCATGGTTTTATATGGAATCTTTCTTCTCTTTTGAGGAATGTCCTACTTCTGTTTTGATTAGTTAGGAAGATAAAACAATTAATTCTAAATATAGGCATCACAGAGTCTGAGGAGCCTTCTCTTTGTCCCTGATGTGTCCCATTACTTAGCTGCGGCTGTGTTCCTTGGTGTGTTAGCCAGCATCCAGCATTATTAGGGTATATTTTGGACTTCTTTAACCCTATTCTTTTCTTATTTCAAAAGGAGATGGAGCAGTGCCTGGGTGGCTCAGTTGGCTACAGATCTGACTCGATCTCAGCTCAGATTTTGATCTCAGGGTTGTGAGTTCAAGTCCCACATGAAGCTCTGAGCTAGGCTCTGCCTTGGGCACCTTACCTACCTAAGGAAAAGAAAAGAAAAGAAAAGCAAGGAAAAGAAAAGAAAAGGTGAATCCTCTCAACATATTCTGTTGCTTAGGTAAGACTATTGTTATCTCCTTGTGCCAACTGCTTATCGTTTTGGTCCTCTTCCCAGTTCTAGTTTTGCTCAACAAGTGGAATCAGTCTAGTAGCAAAAAGGATTTGGTTTTCATGATAGACTTAAATTCTCACAATTAATAACTACTTGACTTTGGGAAAATTACTTAAAGGTTTATGCATCAGTATCATCATATAAGAATCGGAGGAATGATACTTTACTGTAGGATTAATGGGGTATTCTTTGAGATGACAGGAATAACCTGCTGAGCTTGGTGTTCTGGTCCAGACTGATGGCCCAACCCATCCACTCTTTGACACTCAGTTCTGTTCTCTGTTGTTCTGAACTTTAGATCCCATCAAGATGAGGCAAAATGAAATTTCATAATCAGCTTTGAACTTTCAATTCTGCTAAAAAAGTTTGAACACCAGTCTAAAAATGGTTTTTCAGAATCATTTGGAATTTTAATTTTCCCAAGGATAATCCACAGCTGATGCCATGTGGACAACATCCCCTCAGCATAGAGAGTGGGGGAAATGGTACTATAAAAAAGTCCGTTAGAGGTATCTTTTCTCCTGTCTAATATCAGGGACCATCTAGATACAAAACCTATCAGATTTCAAGGGTGGCATATCCCAGCCAGATCATCACCACTCTTTTTTCAGTTTATTCTTCAGACTTGCTGTAATGCCAGGAACTTCTTCCATTCACCTGACTCTGGCTCTAATAGCTGATTAAACCTGAAAATTAGATATGAAGTGAAAATATTTCAATTTCTTTGATAAATTTATTCCCAAATTGCCCACATCTTGGTGAAGATTTAGGAGTGATTAACTTGTTGTCACTTATTATGGCTTTTTGTTGATCTATCTTGGAAATGAATGCTGCAGGATTATATAATCCTGCAGGATTTATTGTATTAGATAATAGGAATACATGTGATACTCGTTGATGCAATGACTATTCATTTCTCAAACATTTCATATGCAGACATGTACAAATGAGTGAACTATGCTTCTGAACCACTTTCAGAAGTTGGTGTTACTATGATATTCTTATTGGTGGGATTAATTAATGAGACCAGGGCTAGTTGTCATGTAGCTGCAATAGCAGAGATTCCGATTCCTCCAATCATTCCATGACCCTATTCAGAGTGAGTCAGGTGAGGCACCAAAATGGAAAGGGATGTGAGAGATGAGTTTTAATGTCACAAATACAGGGGCAACAGGGAGGTATCCAGAGACCTTTCAGTAAATTGAAAAGTATTAAATAGTAGATAAAGGATAGCTACTCCTTTCCTCCCCCAAATCCATTTCCTTACTTCTTTAAAAATTATTTATTTATTTTGAGAGAGAGCAAACAAGGTAGGGGTAGAGAAGGGTGGTGGTTGGGTGGAGAGAGAATTCCAAACAGGCTCTGCACTGTCATCACAGAGCCTGATAGGGGGCTCGAACCCATGAACCGTGAGATCATGAGCTGAACTGAAATCAAGAGTCTGGTGCTTAACCAACTGAGTCACCAAGAGCCCCTCCTTACTTATTTTTTACTTCATTTCACACTCCTCATATCCCTCTACACACATACACGTGCACTCGCGTGCATGTGCATGCACACACACACACACACACACAGAGCTATCTGTAAGGTATAGTACAATTTACAAGGGTTTGTTAAGAAATATTGTGGCCCTAGGATCCCAGATGTGAAGAGAAGTAGAGCTAAGAGATCTAATCGTTGTCATACTGTGAGCTGGGAGTGGGTAATAAATTGAAAAAGAATATAGAAACTTTAGTTTCTATTGTCAGATGTTGGCATCCAAGAGGGTCATATCTGAAGATTGGAGCAGAGCAGCAGAGGGATTTTACACTTGATCTTAGTCAAAAGGCCGAGAAGCGATTAGCAGAGGGTTAAAAAGTTAGAATCCTGAGTGGTCTATTCTATTGGAAGCAGGACTTCTGCTAACCCTGGGATTGTCAGAGGACAAGGTTGAGCTCCAAAGACTTGGCAAGGACCCAGTGACTTAGAGGTTCCAATATATTTTAACTATGCAGCCCTACATAAAAAAATAGCACCTGTGTGTATTTATTTTTATATAGCTACTTGTGTAAACATTCTCACCTACCTCTTAAAACAAAATATCACAAAAGAAAGGCACAAAGATGGAACACTTTTTTAAAGAGTCAAGTTTAAAAGTAACATAGATGGAAGCTGTACTTTCTTTCTGTGCTTCCAAGGATCACTGTGGAGAATCTGTTGCAGACAAATGTTCTGTAGTTCATGGGAAATGATTGGTCTCCATGGGAAGATGAGATTGTTACTTGGAAGCTGAAGTTCAAACCAAGCATAAATACTGGGGAAGCACAGCAGGGGAGAGAACATTCATCTGGTGGGGATGGGGGCTGACAAAGGAGCCCCAGGATCTCTCCCACAGAATAGATATGCATTTATGACAGCAAAACTGACAACATTTGCTCTCAAATAGCATCACTGGACTCTAAATATACTCCTCTCCTCAGTAAAGTCTGCTCTAAAAACTTGGTCAAGCTAAACGTGTAGGTGGAAGACAACCAGGATGCAAGGTGAATGACACTTATAGTTACAATATAAAGCAATAGGATATATTCACCTTTTCATGGTCGGCTCTGAGACTGAAGAGGTCTCTTAGAAGAAACAAACACTATCCCCATATTTTTCTCTCATCAATTTAAGCTATAGGATGTGAATGAAAACTTGGGAAGCCGTAGAAAAGAAATGATCTACCCCTAACATGAGGAGTTCTTTGGAATTCCTGATGAAGTACAAATAGAAAGAGCTAAAACTCAACAGAAAGCTTGGCCCAAAAGGACACTAGGCACTTCAAGAACATTTTTTTTCATCATGGGAAACAACACTGATTTCTAAGAAAATATGTTTTGTGTATAATACCCAAGCAAGATAGCACCATTGGAGAGGTGTATTAGTCAGCGTTCTCCAGAAAATCAAAACCAGCAGGAGTTTTATTATGGATAATTGGCTCAAGTGATTATGGAGGCTGGGAAGCCCTACTCTGCCATCTGCAAGGTGGGGACCTAAGAAAGCCAGAGGTGTAATTCAATTTGAATCTGTAGGCCTGAGAACCAGGGGCACTGATGGTATAAATCCCAGTCCAAGGGCTGGAGATGAGATGAGATGTCCCATTCAAACATTAGGGCAGGGGAAAAGGAGCACATTCTTCCTTCTTCCTTCTTTTGTTCTATTGAGACCCTCATTGGATGATGGCCACCAACAATGGGGAAGGCAACTTATGGATGCCACTGATTCAAATATTAATATCATCAGGAAACACACACATACACCCAGAAATGACATTTAATCCAAGCACCCTATAGTCAGTCAGGATGACACATAAGGTTAAACATTACAGGAAGTAAACATTTCTGTAGAGCTGAGGAGATTAGGCTGTGCACTCATTTCTCACCCTTCAGGAGATGACTTCATGGTTGAGTAGCCTGTGCAATCCCATAGTGCTCTGAGTAGGGAAGGACCCTGTGCTTGGCTTACCACTCTACCATCTTGGAATTCTTTTTTTTTTCCATAATATTTTATTGTCAAATTGTTTTCCATACAACACCCAGTGCTCTTCCCCTTAAGTGCCCTCCACCATCACCACCACCTCTTTTCTCCCCTCCCCCTTCCCCTTCAACTCTCAGTTCATTTTCAGCATTCAATAGTCTCTCAAGTTTTGAGTCCCTCTCTCTCCCCAACTCTCTCTCCCTCCTCTGCTCCCCCTGGTCCTCCATTAGGTTTCTCCTGTTTTCCTGTTAGACCTATGAGTGCAAACATATGGTTTCTGTCCTTATCTGCCTGGCTTACTTCACTCAGCATGACACCATCAAGGTCCATCCACTTTCCTACAAAGGGCCATATGTCATTCCCTCTCATTGCCATGTAGTACTCCATCGTGAATATATACCACATCTTCTTGATCCATTCGTCAGGTGATGGACATTTAGGCTCATTCCATGTTTTGGTTATTGTTGACATTGCTGCTATTAACATTGGGGTAGATGTGCTCCTATGCATCAGCATTTCTGTCTCTCTTGGGTAAATCCCCAGCAATGCTATTGCTCGGTCATATGGGAGTTCTATCGAGAGTTTTCTGAGGAACCTCCACAGTGTTTTCCAGAGCGGCTGCACCAATTTACATTCCCACCAACAGTGTAGGAGGGTGCCCATCTCTCCATACCCTCGCCAGCATCTATAGTCTCTTGATTTGTTCATTTTAGCCACTCTGACTGGCGTGAGGTGGTATCTCAGTGTGGTTTTGATTTGTGTTTCCCTGATGATGAGTGATGTTGAGCATCGTTTTATGTGTCTGTAGGCCATCTGGATGTCCTCTTTGGAGAAGTGTCTGTTCATGTCTTCTGCCCATTTCCTCACTGGATTATTTGTTTTGTGAGTGTGAAGTTTGGTGAGTTCCTTGTACATTTTCGATATTAGCCCTTTATCTGATATGTCATTTGCAACTATCTTTTCCCATTCTGTCAGCTGCCTATTAGTTTTCTTGATTGTTTCCTTTGCCTTGCAGAAGCTGTTTATCTTGATGAAGTCCCATGGGTTCAGTTTTGCTTTAATTTCCCTCGGCTTTGAGGATGTGCCGAGTAGGAAATTGCTGCGGTGGAGGTCTAGGAGGTTTTTCCCTACTTTCTCCTCTAAGGTTTTGATGGTTTCCTGTCTCATATTCAGGTCCTTCAGCCATTTTGAGTT
>NC_043703.1:81178335-81191982 GCF_006229205.1 Suricata suricatta | reverse complement strand
CCTGATAGATATTTCTCCATCCCTTTACATTCAACCTGAAGGTGTCTTTCGGTCGAAAATGCGTCTCCTGTAGACAGCAAATAGATGGGTTTTGTTTTTTTATCCATTCTGCTACCCTGTGTCGTTTGGTTCGAGCATTCCGTCCATTTACAGTCAATGTTATTATCGAAAATGTTGGTTTAGAGTCATTGTGTTCTACCTAGAATTCATGTACACACAGACAAATCAAACAAAGAAACACATTAAAAGGGGGAAAGGAAAGAAAGAAAATGGAAAGGAAAGAGATGAAAAGAAGAGAAGAAGAGAAGATAAAAAGAAAAGAGAAAGAAAAAAATAAAAAAAATTAAAAGGATGTCGGAGACAACAAAGGACAGAAGACAGTCTAAAAGTGTATGACCAGTTGAGGGGAATGGTAAGGATGAGATACAGGAGAATATATCTGGTTTGCAAGAAGGTGAAAAAGTAAGGGAGAAAGGAGAAAGGAAAATAAGGAGTAAAAATTTAAAAGAATTAAGTAAAGAAAAAGAAAAAAAAAGGTAATAATAACAAAGAAATAAATACGAAAAAAGTGAAGAAAAAACATTATTTTTAATATAAAAAAAAGGAAATAAAAAGAAAAAGAAAAAAAGAAAAAAAAGAAAAGCAGCAGCTCCCCCTCGTGAATAGGCGTGGTTTGATGTGGTAGGTCTAGAAGGCTGCTCTCAGAGGCTCTGCCTTAGTGTCTGGGGAGATTAGAATGGCTGCACACCAAGCTCCGCTGAACTGAGCAATGTAGGCCACTCTAATGAGTCTGATCTTTTTGGGCCGCAGTTGAGCCGAGTTGTATTTTCCAGGCCCGCCTCAGTTCAAAGTTCCAGTCCATGCACGTTTGTGCTACCACAGATGAAATGTATTTGTTTTGGTGGCCGGCTTCTTAGGGGGAGGAATCAGTTTGTCTTGGCTCAGGCAGGGATTTCAGCTGCCACTACCTGAGGCAGAATGAGCAGCTGTAGGTGAAGTGCTCACCTTCACAGACCCAACTGCAGAATCCCCACCCCCAGCCAGGATTGCGATCGCAATGGGGGAAAGAAAAGAAAAAAAAAATTGAGTCTCTATTGGCTTTGGATAGCTGTTGCTCAAGGTGCTGTGCGCTGCAGGAAATGAGCTGGGAGCTCCTGCAGCCTAAGCGCGGGCCCAGGCCTCCACTCGTCGCCGACTCCCTGTTGGGGGTCACATAGGTGTGGGTCCTATTTTTTCTTGTGGGCACCTGGGATTCGGGATTCATGCAGCCAGTGCAGGGGCGAGATGCACCATGGAAATGCGGTGCGTGGTCCTGTTCCCAAAACCAAGTTCGAAGTGCACCCCTGGTGCAGCTGCCGCCGGGGCTGCCGCTGCGGCCGCCTCTTGCCCGGCCGCCGCTGCTGCCACTGATACCCCGCCGAGATGGCTTAGAGCTGAAAGCTGTTCCTTCCCTTGCACCACCCGGGTTCAGGATTCCAGCTACCCAGCAGTTATCTATGGAGTGAGTTTCTCTCTCCAAGCGCCGCCAAGCGTTCCTTACCTCTCCCCCAGAGACAGTACTATGAGCGTGTTCGGTCTCTCTGTCTCTTCCCTTTGTCTCTCGGGCTCCGTGCGCTTGCCCCATGTTGGGCTGGGGCTCCCGCCTCCCCTTCCCATCCTGGGCTGGCCCGTTTTCAGATCTCCCCGGTTCGCACTCAATCACTCAGGTATCCTTGAGGTTCTTTTCTTTCTGGAGTTCATATTTTCTCCTTCCACTCTTGCAGATGAGAGTAATGTCCTTCTCAGTTCGACAGATGGGGCAGATGGAGTTTACAGAGCTCCCTTCCTCTCCGCCATCTTGGCTCCACCCCCCCACCATGTTGGAATTCTTAATAACTTTTGGGCAAGGGGCCCTGCATTTTTATTTCACACTGGGCTCCAGAGTTTATGTGGACAGCCCTGCTTCCCCACCATTCTGCTTTCATGTTCTGCCTTCTTATTGTTCTCTACAGTTCTTTGCATTTTCTTTATATTTTCAGTCTCTACTCTCTCTTTTATTATCTGCTAACCCTAGACTTTTGTTTTGTTTTATCTTCAAAGATGTATCATATGTGGGATCAACGTGAGCACAGTAATCAAATCAGCAAAAAAAAAAAAGTGAATCAAATCAGTTTGACTTCATAACATGGCCATGGTAACATTGAAACATGTGAGAATAATAATATGGTTGATAAAATATTTCAAACTTCACCAAAACAAACCAAGAAGATTTTGCAAAACCGAAAGGCTATGTGTAAAATATGCAGTTGAGAGCAGGTATTGTCTTAGTCTTTAAAATGTATTAAGTACAGCAGCTTATCAATCAACTAAGATTGCGTCAATGTAGCATTTGCTGTTAAATTAACTGTCAAGAGAGTTTTGTTAGGAAATTAGGTCCTTGTTTCAAGAATACAGGTAAGATGAATGAGGAGAGAGCAAGTGGGATTGCCAAAGGCACAAAGCAAGCCAGATTTTTGTACTGCTCGATTTTAACACCATACTTTTCCCTAATTGTGGTTTCACTGATCCTCTGGAGGAAAAGAGAAACAGAAAATATGTCAGGTTGTGTATCTCTTCTCAAATAAATAGCCAGTGCTATCCATCTCTCCATTCAAGATGAACTGCCAGCGAATACTAATGGCCATGAGCCCCGCCATCATTGATCTTCATCAGGCGAGTTCACTATCCTTCGTGAAGTTCTCCAGGCTGGTCTGGGACACTGCCTCTCCTGGAAACCCATCCCTTCCTCTTTCTCTTGCCTGTAACTTTTGTTTTAACCTGTAAGTCATTGATCAAGGCGGTGACCTTGATGGCGAAATCCTAAATGTGGTAGGTAAATGGAATAGAAATCACCCCCCCTCCAGAAACAGCAGTCTGTGTGTCACTCATTCGCAATATCTATTTGAGCTGAAAGGGTACAAGATACAGCAGGCTTCTTACCCTGGCCTAGCATCCCAGCTTCACACTGTTCTCCCATGATGGCCTACAGAAAAGTAATGTTCACTTACAGCAAACTTACAGCTTACAGAGCCTTTTATTATCTTGATCTTTCTAAAAAGAATGATTAAAAAAACTTCTGGTGCATTTTACATAAAAATGTGAAATGGCTTCCCTTTCCTTTGGTTCTAGCTGCAGATTTCTGCTTTAGAAAGTGATTGACTTTGGAGTCAGGCAGATTCAGATTTTTGTGCTAGCAAGGCTGAGCAACTTCAGAGTGGTGGCAGGGACTAGGATCATGGAGAGGGATTCACCTTTCTGCCCCACCCCTGTCCTACAGCAAACTCTTCTGCATGAATTGATGATCTGTGTAAGGGCTTGTTTGCTGTGTAAATGTGACATTCTGCAAGTTCTTAGCCTCATCTTTAACCAGCTTGTTGCCCTAAGACCATCCCATAGGGAGAGTCAGGAACTACCAGTAGAGTAGGCTCAGTTTTTTAGTAATCTATATTTCAGTTTATAATCTATAAATCTAGGATTCCAATTCCCTATCTTACATTTTCTATGAAGACTGAATATTTATGGGAATGTCTAGTACAATGTCCGAGACTGGTAGGGTTCTCTTTGTTTTCTATGCAATTAAAGAGCAGTTATAAGACAAGGTGTCCCAAATCTGTAAAACCTATGTGATCTAAGAGGTTGTGAATGTATCATTCTGGGTGGATTTCCTATATAATCTGCAATGATCTATTCATGATCCTAAAGGTATTATCAAATTTTATGAAAATATTTTTTAAATTTAGCATAACCATTCCTTCTCCACACAAATACACTGTATAAAAATCATGTGTGTGTGTGTGTGTGTGTGTGTGTGTGTGTGTGTGTGTGTGATGTTCCAACATCTCTCTCACCAATATGAACAAGAGTCATGGAACAATATTCCTTCTTCATGTATATGTATGTATGTATGTATATAGTATGTGTGTGTGTATGTGTGTGTGTGTGTGTGCAGTGTCATGTCCCTGAAAATCATTTAGTGGAAGAATTCAGGGTTCAAAACCTTACATATTTATTTCACAGGGAAAATGGCATTTAAAAGATCCTTGTTACGAAAACTTACAAAGACCTTTTCAAATAGTTTGATATGTATTGAAGTAATGGTACCACGCTAAGAGGCTAGGCATTGGGATTTTACATTGCTGAAAATTATAAAACCAGGTATGTGAAATTAAATGTATTACCATCTCTTCTTGTTCACTAAACCTTCTACCTCAAAATTTCACTGAGATGACTGGATTTGTTTTACTTTCCTGAAATATTTCATTGTTTGTCCCACCTCCTTCAAGATCTTTCTTGGTTCCACGATCATACTCACTCAAGTCTAGGGCGGAAATGTTTTTTTTAAAAAAAATTATTATTTATTTTGAGAATCTCATCCTCAAAGCCCTATTCTTTTCACATGTTTTCATAAAAACAACTAGGACAAGTCCCTAAAATAACATAGGTGATATGTTATTCATATCTGATTAACCAAGCTTCTGGTTTATCTAGATTTGTCAAATGTCAGAAATATCCCTCTGTAGGAATTGATTAATCTTTGTCTTCCCAGACAAAAATGGCTTTCCTGTCAAACTGCACAAACAATGCTTGCTATTTAAAAAGTGATTTTGGGGTGCTTGTGTGGCTCAGTCAGCATCTAACTATTGATTTCGGCTCAGGTCATGATTTCAGTTTGTGAATTCAAACCCTGAGTCGGGCTCTAAGCCGAAAGCAGCAGAGCCTGCTTCAGATTCTCTCTCTCCCTCTCTCTCTTCCTCTCAAAATAAATAAAATGAATAAAACAAATATCTAAAATAATTAAAAAGTGATTTCTTTATATTGAGAAAGGTCTTAGGATTATCTTTTATTTTTGGTGTTAATTTAGAGCCCCAAAGCTTTATCAGCTCTCTCTAAACTTGTGACTGAAAATTTACTTGCATGTTTGCTGGTCTTTGATGCTGGGCTGTGGATTATAGGCCATCAAGTCCTTGGTTTGGCTGAAAAGGGACAAAGGGAACAGTACACAGTGGGGGCGTGGTCTTGGGGACACTGCAACAGGGTGTTTGTTTGTTTTACTCTCCAAACCTTACTTTTTGTTTGTTTTACTCTCCAAACCTTACTTTTTGTTTGTTTTACTCTCCAAACCTTACTAAATATACTTGGAACTTCCCAAGAAGGATAAAAACACCTGTCATCGAGCAACAATTGCCATTCCTGACCCTTCCCTTTGGTGATGCTGTTCTGTAAGCTGACAGGATGCCACCTCACATCCCTGCAGGGACTGCATGATCCCCCAAACACCCACTTTCCCATGAGGGCCTCTGACCTTGTACTAAGCCAAAAACTTAGTGGTTTGTGGCCATGGGAAAATGCCTCTCTTCTAACATGAAAGCACACATCCATGCTATACCATCCCCAGGAACTGAAAGGAAGACTGTTAACAGTCCCAAAGTATCACAGACATTTGATTTCACTTTATGTTTGCAGTTCTTCTTTTCAGAGAACTCAGATGGAAGTCTATAGAAATTGGCCTAAGGACCAAGCTCTTGGCAGACATCACATTGTTCTCAATTTGTCTGCTCTCAGACAGACACACATGTAGATACATATATCCACTGCTTCTTTCAGAGGTTCTTTATCCCCCTCTGGGCCACAGTGCACACACGTCCTAGAGAGCTGCTTTTAGTTTAAGCCCTGGATCTGTCACTTATTCTCTATAGGACCTTAGGTGAATTTCATAATCATTCTGGGTCTTACTGTAAAGTGTGGATAATAACAGTACTTACCTTATAAGGTTGTCACAAGTTTTAAATGTTTTAAAATTTTATTTTAGATATAAATAGAGAGGTCACAAGTAGGGCAGAAGGCCAGAAGGAGAGAGAGAGAGAGAGAGAAAGAGAGAGAGAGAGAGAGAGAGAGAGAGAGCGAGCAGAGAGAATGTTAAGCAGGCTCCACACACAGTATGGAGCCCGATGTGGGGCTCTGTCTCCCAGCCCTGGGATCATGACCTGAGCTGAAATGAAGAGTTGGACGCTCAACCGACTGAGTCACTGAGGCACCCCAAAGTTTTAAGTTGTTAATGACACACAGAACTAACAACAGTGCCTGATTTATAGTAAGTCTCCAATGAATGTTAACCACTGTTGTACACATATCTACTCTTTCTTCGAGTTCTAAAACGAACCCTTTGTATTATGTGATCATCATAAAACTTGGATTGAAAATACAAACCCTAAAAGACTATGAGTGATTTAGTTAAAATCTAAATCAATTGATGGAAGCACTTTGTAAAGACCTCTGTTAATTTCTGAATTGTGGAAATTGAAGAAATGGAGAATTACACTTATCATTTTTAGCAAATAATACTAAAATTATAACAGCAAAAGGTATAGAATAAGAATGATATTACTACAATGATGATTTTCAAAATTTCAGTGAAATGAAAATATTACTATTGAACCATCAAATAGCTGTGGAACCTTGAAGTTCACTTCTGCAATCCTTTCTGTGTTCTATGATGCACTGTGATGAATTATACAAGACGGGATATCAAGAGACATGAGTTTAGGTTACTTGATAGTTTTGCCATCAAGTCAAGGAACTTTATTCCTCCAAGCTTTTACTTTCTTGCAAAAGTTGGTAATAATAACATAACTGCTATACAACCTAATAGGGACCTTGTGCAGGTCAGGTGAGAACATGTATAACCATGTTTCTTAGATGTAAGTTCTTCTAGAAAGATTTCACTCATATGATCATGCTTCTATCTTGCTACTTTTTCATTAGAAGCATTCTGTCATCTCCTTTTTTAAAATAAAAATCAAATCAATAATCCTTACCACAGTCTCCAAGACCTTCAATAATGACACTCTTGCCCTCTTTCTGACCCTGCAGCCCCACTCAATCCACTGATCCCATTGTTCTCTTCTACTCAGCGGAAATACACTCTTAAGGGGTATTACCAGGTACCAAAGTACTTACCAGGTACCACACTGCTATGCAGGTCATTCTTTTCCCTCTTTACAAAGTTCTCTTCCTTAATCAGGAGAACAATATTGTTAACTATTGGCCTTTTGAAGTGTTTTTGCATCAATGTCTCATAACAAGAATGAATTTTTACTCCCTTCACCTCGTACATGGGGAAACTGAGGCTCAGGGCAGCCCAAGTCAGCACAGTTGGTTGTAGACACAGCTGAAGGATAACCTCTGCCTCTCTCTGGGTGGAGAACACACTCAGCATCACCCCCTTATTTGTGCAGATGTTCCTGAATACAACCTTGTTTGTTATGTAACTTCATGTGTGCTGAGCATCCTTTGCCAGGTAGAAGGGATATTGGAGGTCATCCAGAACACATTCATTTGTGTGCTGGAGACTCTTGTGATATGTCAGATGAGAGTTCTCTACTTCAAGGTTGTCCATTGAATTATGGGTATGCTGTAATCACAGAAAAGAGTTTCCTCTTGTAGAACACAACCCTTTCTTGGTTAAAAAGTCCTAAATCGGTCTTCCTTAATAATAATGAATCCACTTCACCATCTCTTTCTATGGTGAGCTTTTAAATAGCTGAAGACTCTCATAAATTTTCTCATTAAATATGCTCTTATATTTTGAATGCCTATTTTGAGCCAGATACTCTATTAAATAATAACAAGAAAGATAATGGCTGACATTTATTAAATATGTCCTGTGTGCCCAGAATCTGCTATGGCTCTTCACGTATTAGTTTGTTAAATCCTCAGCACACCCCATCTGAGGATCTAACCACCAGATGCCTTTTGTTATCAGTGTCACTGACTCATCAACTGGCTTGACCACAACATAATACTGAATAGGAGAAAAGAGTCAGTAAAGAATGGGGACCAAACTCCATGAGGACTGGACTCTTATGGCTTTTCCCACCAACTGAGATTTCATTGGCCTTCCTAATAAAACTCAGGCCTGTACTGCTCTCTGGCCAAAGTGTTCCATCATCAAACACTGTGCATAGAGTACTTTCCATGCATTTTTCTGGTGTTTGGATTTTATAAATGAGAAAAAGAAACTTGGGAAAATTTAGAATAGAGTCTGAGGTGATGTAGGGCTGCACATCTAGGAGTACAAGGCTGACCTCCCAGCTGGTCTGAGGAGCCCATCTGCCACCTGTCCCACATGGCTGAGCTGTCCAGCTTAATAATGGAGAATCCAGCAGAAGCCTAATGCTCTTTCCTAACTGCCTAGTGGACATTAGCATTTCCATATACTCTCAAAAACAGGTTCTTGCTCTTTGTGATGTTTTCCTCTGCTAACATCCACAATAAGCACAGTGGTGGGCAGGACACAGAGGCATGACAAATGTCTGTTGATTGGAATTATGGAAATAGCATGCTTTTCTTGATTTCCTTTGTTTTACATGCAGGGAAAAGATACTCTCTCTCTAGCTCAGTGGCTCACGCTCAGAAAGAGAAGATAAAAATTTTAAACTAACATGTTAGTATGGGTCAGTTTCTACAGAACAGTCTCTTTTTTTTGCTGCATTAATAACATGCTAACATTTTAGAAGAAACAGAGGTGCTAATGAGGCACTAATCACCCTCCCCACACCCTTTTAAGCAACTAATTATGACTAACAGCTATGAAGCTTTATCATCTTTAAAACCTAATTAATTCAACCTATGAAGAAAAATGATTAATGAATATAGTCTGTACATAACTTAATAAGAAAAGGTCATGATGGCTATCGAGAGTAAGATGTTGAAAATGTTGCAAATTGGGGAATGGTTTTAGCTCAATCTGTTATTTAAAATAAAAAGGGATGTCTTCATATCTCGTTTTTATAAGCAATCTGGAGATTCAGCCAGCACTCAACTCCCAAGGCCAAGGGAATTTTTCAAAAATTAAGCATTTCTCTCCTTGGAACAGACAAGGATTTCTTTCTCTCTGTAGGCTTGGTACTTCATTTGCAAGTTTTAAGAGAGCTTTGTAAGCTTGAAGAGTTTGGGACTCTGGGGCAGGAATGAACCAGAAGCTCAAGTTTGTCCCTCTTGGTTCCACCATCTAGATTCTGTGCCCGCTTAATGTCCTTTGCAAGTGACTGATTGCATAAGTGCCCTTTGGCTACATATTAACTATTTTCTTGACTTTACCATTTCTTCTGGTTTCAGCTGCATGGTGCTCATCGTTAAATTTTCACAGTGTTTTTGCATTATAACATAGCAGCAAAATAAAAAGTTAATAGGAAATTATCCTTTTAAAAAATGAACCTGGTATTTTTACTTGAAGCTTTGGATTTTGTAATAGCTTTCCCATCACACTGGTCTTGAAAGATAACTCACACAGCAAATACACGGACATGCCCAGGGCTTGTAACACAGAGCTCACTTCCATTCCTCCTGCCTCACTGCAGTTTTTAGGCTCCCAAATCCCACTGTTTTACCACCAACACGTGATGCGGAGCCCATCTCCCACATAGGGGCCCCCACAGAGGAGTGTTACCTCAATGTTGCCCATGCCAGGCTGTTTCCCCTGGGTGTCCCCGTCTCCTCCCTGCCTGCAGCTACCTCTCCAGGGACCTGCCTGTGGGCTGGGAGTCCCACTGTGCTGAAGCAGAGTACTGGATGGCTGCTGTTCGCATGGAGAATGTGTTGATTCTACTGAGCTCAACAGATAAGCTCAGGGAACAAATCTTAGGCCACTTACGTGATTCCCACACTGATAAGTTTTCACTAAAAAATCATTTCCTCTGTAACACTGGACTTTATTAATCCATATTCTCAGATCCAGTCAAAGACATATTTGGAATAATCTGATTCACTTTCAGCATCTGATGGCTCTATTATGCCAATAATTATTCTCTACTACTACTTTACTGTTTACCAGGTTAACCTGAAAGATTCTGGTAATGATTTACCTGTCAGTGATACTCATTCAAAGCCAGGATGGCTGGTTTTTATATAACTATAATCTTTTTAGGAGTTAAACATAAAATATGCAGATGCATTTTACTGTGTGCCTATCTATATCCGTATGCGCAATCACAACACACTGTGTTTACCAAAGTATAATAACCTTACCTTCTACTTGCAGGTTCAATATTTAGCTGCCAGCAGATTGTGAAATTCTTGAGGGTGGATAATATGCTTAACCCCGTGAGCTACAGCACCAGCACATTGTTAGCACTATAAAAAGATGTCAAGTGAATCCTCTGACTCCCAAGGTAAAACGAATCCCATTATTGTTCGTACAATAGTGTTTAAGGGCATGAATTAGATCAGACTTCTCAGGTCCAAATCCTGGCTCTACCCTGCATCAACTGCATGACACTGAGCAAGTTGCAATCTCATTGTACCTCTGTTTTCTCATTTATAAAGTTAGAATAGAGAGAGTACATGTATCACAGCCTCATAAAGATTAATTGTGACTTAGTTCTTGCATGGCACAGAACACATTGCCTGTCAAGAAAGAGACCTTAAAAATGTGAGCTTTTAGGTTAACAATTCTCACATGATTATATTCACTGTTTGAAGATGATGTTTATTTACTTGTTTGTGTTTGGAAATTAGAACCGGACATCCCACAAGAAAAGAAAAAAGAAGAGAAAGCATGAAACATTGAACCCAAATCTGTGAAGAAAAGTTAAGAACCAGAGACTGACATCAGTATCATACATTGAGTAGAATGATCAGAAACTACAACCTTTTTGGACAAGTAATTGTTACCTAAGAAAGAAGGCTGCAAGTCACCAGTCTCTTTCACACTGTCAAAAGATGGGCATTCATGAGCCAGACAGACCTTCACAGGCAGACCCTGACTGCTTAAGCTTCTGCTACCTATTAGAAATTATCTCATTACTTTTCAACCAATCTTTCTATTAACAAGTGTCATTAAAAAACAGTTAAATATTTTAAAAATTGAAAATGGGTTTTTCCCGTCTTACACTTTTACCAGGTAAGGAATGGCTGCTTTTTGCTTCATGTGCTGTATTTTTTGCATCAAAGCCATTAATCCACAATCCCAAAAGTCTGAATAATCTACCTTAACATGACAAGCCTAAAATAATCAACTTCTTTGGGAGGAAAATCAGTGGAGTACAGTCGAATGCATATTTTGTATCTTAGTTTCAGCCATGTACTGATATAAACTTTTAATCCTCAATCTTCTCTCTCATTTAGAGAGTGTTCGTGGAAAGTTTTAAAAATCAGGATTATATGACCTAATGCTAAAAGTGGTCGATGCTCTCAAAGCATTTAGCTGTTTGCACTGCAAGAGAATTGGGTTGCTTGAGCACTCAGTAAGTGCGAGATCCTGGGGATGCAAGCTCCATTTTATTGGGCAGTTAAGTTCTCACTTTTCCTGGAGGCTCCACCGGTCATTGTTTAAAAGGCTTTCCCTTCAGAGAATTAATGTAGTCACTTATAATTTTTCAGCATCTACCATTTCATCCTTTCATATTAAAGCAAAGGGTTAGGAGAGGCTTATGGGCAAGCTCTGTGTCAAAAGGTAGTTGAATGTATCTGTAGAGACTCTCAGACTTAACACTGTCTCTCTTCCCATCAATAAGGATAGCTAATTTCACAGTACTAACTTGAAATGCTTTTGGCTCCCTTGTTTGGAATAATTCGTCATGGAACATCTGGCCGACTCATCAATGCTTTGCAGCTTCAAACAACTTTTCCAGTCTAAATTGCTCTAGATGTATCAGCATTTCTTTTGATTATTAATATGATGGACAAGTTTCATATCGTTCAGTGCCAACATGAAGGAACTGTGACCAATGAAATTTGTTCCCAATGTGTCTAATGTTGCAAGAGTGAGGAACTCTTCTCCTGAGAGCCTCATTTTCCCTTTTGGTGAACTTGGCAACACAAACATTTTGGTCCCCTTGATTATAGCATCTGGGTGAAATTGCCAAGTTCTGCACTGAGCCGTTGGAGGATTTCCTTTAAAGGCTTTCTTATTTGGGTGTTTGTTCCTATATATCTTTGCTGTTATTATTGTGGGACCATAAAAAGGAGTTTGTGGATGAATTCAGTTCAATAGAAAAGCAACAGATGCTAAATGCATCAATTTTGATATAATTTGATAAGCAAATCAATCTTCTGTGAAGAAATGAGCTCTGCAATTTGGGGCCTCATGTCATCAGGAAATAATACACATATCTTATAAAAACATGACTGCTGTGGCATTTCCAGATGTTGGAAGAAAATTATTTTGTACATGCACATTTGCCAAAACCCTCAACACTTCAGGTTTGTTTAAAAGAACATCAAATAAGAACATTAAAATTGGAACATAATGTGGGGAAATGAAGCAAAATAATGAAGAAAACAAAATATTTCTATTGTAGTTATTAAATAATAGCATGATGTGAGCAAAAAATATCAAACCTTCAGCTTTCTCTCCACCAAGACAAGTAGGCAAGTAGGGATGTAACTCATAAGTATCAGAAAGGGAGAAATAGTTTTCCTTAAGACAGGCAAATATCTCTTTCTCAGGTGGTTCCATGTAGCCACTGAGAACTTAAATCTTGACAAACATTTACATTTGTGCAAATATATACATTTAACCCGCAGATTTATCCCTCAAACAACAATTGAAATTCAGGCAAAAATCAAGTGGAAAGGTCCAGATTAGCCTGCTGCACTTGGGTTCTCTGGCAATTTGGACACAGAGAGTGGGAAACTGGAAAGAAAGGGAAAGAATCAACTGAATGTGAAAGGTGGAGCTAGAGACCATCAACACCAGGTAGGAAAGCTTTTGTGAAAAGAAAGATGAGAATATTAATGCAGAAGAGAGTAAACAGAGAAAAGAAGTAAAACTGAATAGTGGGGAGACAGCAGTAGGAGAAAAGTGTTGAAAAGGAAGGCATGACTGGGAAAGTGAGGGGCATTAGGAAGGTTCTAGAAATAGCCTCTTCATTTAACCTCCGCTGGTAGTTCCTACCTCCTTTTACACAAAACTGAAAAAGCCAGAAAGGAGGCAAAGAGGGACAGGCGATGAGAATGAAAGACAAATGATCAATCAGGATCAGTTTTGTGATTAAAACTGTTGGTGTTTTACTTTTATTATTACTATCTGACCAAACATAGCATGAGCACCTAGCCTTAGTGGAATTTTATTTTTTTAATGTTTAATTTGTTTATTTCCTTTTGTTGAAGTATAGTTGACACACCATGTTACATCAGTTTCCAATGCACAACATAGTGACTCAACAAGTCTCTATGTTCTGTTACACTCACAAGAGTAGCTTCCATCTGTCATCATCCAACACTATTACAGGTTCGTTGACTATATTCCCTATGCTGCGCCTTTAATCCTCAAGATTTATTCATTCCATAACTAGAAGCTACCCACCCCACCTCACCCATTTTCCCATCCTCCCCACCTCCCTTTCCTTTGGCAACCATCAGTGTGTTTTCTCTGTTTATGGGTCAGCTTCAACTTTGTTTGTTGGCTTGGTTTTTTTTCCCCTTTAGATTCCACATATTAGGTGAAACCATACGACATTTGCCTTTCTCCATATGACTTATTTCACTTAGGATTATACTTTTGAGGCCAATCATGTTGTCACATATGGCAAGATCTATCCTTTTTAATGGTTGTGTAATATTCATATATACATATATAAATATCTGTAAGTATAGAAATATATATGTGTGTGTGTATGTATGTGTATG
>NC_043703.1:81137586-81178235 GCF_006229205.1 Suricata suricatta | reverse complement strand
TCTTTTTCAATTTTTTGAGGATCCTCCATACTATTTTCTATAGCAGCTTTAAAAATTTACATTTCCACCATTAGTGCATCAGGGTTTCTTTTTCTCCACATTCTAACACTTGTTATTTTTTATCTTTTTTATTCTAGCCATTCTTACAGGTGTAAAGTGATATTTCATTGTGGTTTTCATTTGGTTTGATGATGACAGATGTTTTTATGTATCTCTTGGCCATATGTATGCCTTCTTTGAAAAAAAAGTCTATTTAGGTCCTCTGCCCATTTTAAATCAGATTATTTGTCTTTGGTGTGTGTTCTGTTGTATAGACTTTTTATATTTTTTTGGATATTAACCTCTTATCAGTATATAATTTGCAAATATCTTCTCCCATCCCAGAGGATGCTTTTTGATTTATTGATGGTTTCTGTCATGGTGCAAAATCATTTTATTTTGGTGTAGTCCTGATAGTTTATTTTTGCCTTTGTTTCCCTTGCCTGATGAGACATATCTAGAAAAATGTTGCTATGGCTGATGTACAAGAAATTACTGCTTATATTTTATTCTAGGAGTTTTATGATTTCATATCCCACATTTAGGTCTTTAATCCATTTTGAGTTTATTTTTGTGTATGTTGTAAGAAATTAGTCTAGTTTTATTCTTTTGGAAATATCTATTCAGTTTTCCCAGCACTATTTGTTGAAGGGGCTGTCTTCCCCCTGGTATATTCTTGTCTCCTTTGTGGTGGATTAATTGCGTGTATAAACATGGATTTATTTGGGGGCTCTCTATTCTGTTCCATTGATTTATGTGTTTATATTTGTGCCAGGGTGACACTGTTTTGATTATTGTGGCTTTGTAATATATATTGAAATCTGGGATTGTGATACCTCTAGCTTTGTTCTTCTTTCTCAAGATTTCTTTGGCTATTCAGAATCTTTTGTAGTTTTATACAAATTTTAGAATCATTTGTTCTAGTCTACTCTTAGTAGAATTTTAAATGAGAGAAAGTTCATTTTTTAAAAAAGATGATACATACACCATCTCAAGCAACTGAATATTCACTTCCAAATTTCATATACTGGTACACAAAAAGTCATGGTGAAAGCAAGTACTACAAGGACTGCATTTTGTCCAGTTTTGAACTGGATCATTTGGTCGTTGAGCTTGCTACTAAAGAGAAAGTTTTAAAAATATTTGACAGTTGATGCTTGACATTTTCAAATCAAGAAAGTTTTTATTGTTATATTTTAACATAACTTGAACATTAATGTTATTACTCACTCTTCTGACTTCCACCATTTGCTGTTATGACAATTTGCTTATTAAGAAAAACTGGCATACAATCAGCCTCTACATGATGTGCCAGGTATTTTTGCTAAAACCATCTGGCAACCCTAGTGCATACCCCATTTGGAGTTGTGCCAGTTGTTGATGATGGCAGGACACATAGCCCACTTGTATTCATCTCTTCAAGTTCTTTTCTCCTTATCTGATCGTTGATATTCATTTCTGTTTCCCTTTATAGCAGAAGCCTTCTGGGTTCTTCTTTGCCAGAGAGGCAAGCCCAACTTATAGAGATGGCTTCAGCATCTCCTCTGCCTTCTCCTTAGGTATAAACTACTCAAGTGTTCATACCCACCACCCCACTAACATTTTACTTATCAGTGTCACCAGTAATTTGTATCTTGACCCATCCAGGGATTACTTCCCATCCCTCATCTCACTTGACCTATTAGCCATTTGTCAAATGGTACCACTCCCAACTTAAACCCTTTCTCTCGTGGCTCCCAGAACACCATACCTTCTCAATTTCCCTCCCACCTCAGTGGCTGCTCTCCTGGGTCTCTTTTAGTCATTTTCCTCCTTGCTCTAAATGAAAATGGTTGAATTCCTCCATGCTCAGTTCTTGAGTTTGTCCTCACTACCCAGTCCTGTATTTTAAAATGTCATCTTAGGGTGTTTGGGTGGCTCAGTCAATTATGTATCAGACTTCTGATTTCAGAAGTTTGTGGGATTGAGCTCCATATCGAGCTTTGTGCTGATTGCATGAATTGGGGTTCTCTCTCTCTCTTTCTCTCCTTCCCAAAACTATCTATCAAAATAAATAAATAATTTAGAAAAAAATGAAATACAATGCAATAAAATGTCATCTCACACCTGTAAGAATGTCTAAAATTAACAACACCAGAAACAACAGGTGTTTGCAAGGATGTGGAGAAAGAGGAATCCTCTTACACAATGGGTAGGAGCGCAAACCAGTGCAGCCAGTCTAGAAAACAGTATGGGGTTTCCTCAAAAAGTTAAAAATGGAACTACCCTACAATCTAGTAATTGCACTACTAAGTATTTACCCAAAAGACACCAATATGCTGATTGAAAGGGACACATGCACACTTACGTTTATAGTTTATAGCAGCATTATCAACACTAGCCAAATTATGGAAGAAAACCTAAATGTCCATCAGCTGAAGAATGGACAGAGAAGTTGTAGTATCTATAACAGAATATTACTCAGCCATAAAAAAGAATGAAATCTTGCCATTTGCAATGGCCTGGATGAAGCTAGAGTGTATTATACACTGTATACATAAGTGAAACAAGTCAGTCAGAGAAAGACAAATATCATATGATTTCACTCATATGTGGGATTTAAGAAATAAAACAGATGAACATAGGGTGAAGAAAGAGAGAGGCAAACCATAAAACAGACTTTGAACTAGAGAGAACAAGCTGAAGGTTGCTAGAGGGGAGGTGGAATATCTTGATGAAAGCTAGAAGTGCTCCAAGGCTAACATGAATGTTTCACAAAACACAGGTGCCATGTTGAAGAGAGTTCCACTGGCCAAATTTGAAGAAATTAGAGCATCAAAAAATAAATACTGCTATTTTTTGAAACACATGTCAAGATATCACGGGGGACTGTGAGATAGAGATAACATCCTTTTATAACATCTTTTTTTGCACCAGGATCTAATCAAATTTAGGCATTTTATTTGATTGTTAATTAAAATAAGTAAATAGACTAAAAAGCAGAACATACTCTCTAACTGTGGGCTTGAGAAAATAATTCTGGGACTTGTTGGAGAGGATCCTTTTTCACTCCTCAGTGAAATGTTTCAAAGTTGGGGACATGCAGGGTGGTTGGCATGATGGAGATTAATAGCTCTTGTGGGAAAATGGTACCAGGTATGAAGCAACAAATCTACCAGTTACAGAGAGCCATCATGGGCTCCAAGAAGGTGAAATTTGCTCTGGGAGCCAGCCAGAGATAGAGTGATACTTGAGGGGTTAAGCACTCACTACCACTACTAGGATTTACCACTCACTACCACTACTAGGACCCATGTCTACCTTTATTCAACCCTGCCAAGTTGATGATGCTGAAAACATGGGGTCTCCAAATAACACTTTATAATGGCATGCCTTAAGATATAAGACGAGAACAAATTTGCTTAACACCCCTGGGATAAAATGCATTTCCCCAGATGTAGTACCCTTCAAAATCAAAGTTGCAAAAAGAGAAGGGGAAAGCTCATGCAGCATCAGGCAATTGTGGGTCCCCATTGTGTTCCAGCATTATCTGGGTGAATGTAAAGTGATGGTAATTTCCTTCTTTTTTCTTCTCTGTAATTCAAAGAACACACTCCTAGAGCTAGACAAATGCATTATGCATCTTTTAAAATGAGCTACTGAAAATAACTCAGTGAGTAACCAAAGAAAGTAAAGATTATTAAGAATTCTCTTTTTTTCTTTCCACACAAGTGCGATTTTTAAAAAGAGAAAAACTAAAAATTGGCAGCTTTTTCCCACTGGATAATTAAAAATAGTTATTTTAATGGCATGAGACAATATTTAGAAATAGTTATAGAATGAAGGAATGTGGCAGAACTGAATGAATAGCCACACATCTTTATTACATAATCTAAACTTCACATGAATGCTTTAAAAGGTATTTATTTCATGGGCAAAACTCTAAATCGCCCTGATCTGTACTAACCCATGTATTAAAATCACAATGAAATAGAATTCTCAGAAGAGGGGTTGGTCTCATTGAACACTTCTTCCTTTTTTACATTTCTTTCATTTCTATTCTATCTTTTCATTTCCTTTTATAGTGTGGTGGTTGCTATAAAAATCACATTAGTGTACTTGCAGTACGTAGACCTAGTGACCAGGAACTGATTCTGTGATAGTTCAGGATCTTGTAGTGCCCTAGGCTTACCAGCACTCCTTTTCTCTCTGCGCAGTAAGTATCCGTGATTGTGTGACTGTGGAAGGTGTAGGACGTAAAACCAAATGACTATTGAACTTGAAAGGACACAGGTCTGAACCAAGCTGACTCCATGACAGGCTTCAAGTTTCCCCTCTGAGCTTAAAGGCCTAAGCTCCGGTTTCCCAGAACCATTAGACAATAGCAGGAAAAGGGCACATATTGCTCAAGTGACCACCTTCACAGCACCCAATCAGAAGCAGTCAGCTAACACACTTAACATGCCTAAGGACAGGCCTATAGATGGAAACCACAGATAGTTACCTGTTGCTTAATGCTAGATTAACCACTCACCCCACGTGGGGGTCCTTGGCCCACCCTGTAATTGGTTATCTTCAAAGAAACACTAAATGTCGTGAGTGGGTCCCACCAAAAGTAACGAACGCTCTGGACAATGTATATGGTTAAAATTATCACTAAGGCTGTTATACAATGATGATTGGATTATGGTAACTATGTCATAATTTTCTGTAAACCCCCTTTTCCAAACCCCGTGAAAACCCTACCCAGCCTTTGTTTGGGGCTCTCAGCATGGATCCACTGTGTTGGTGAGGTCTGAGAGACTGATCTTAAGCCCGAATAAATGCCCTTTGCTTTTGCATACGTGACTTGGTCTCCCTGGTGGTGTCTGGTTTTTGGGGATATTGCAGTCTGGGCATAACAACTCACGGACATCAGTTCCTCAGAGGAACTGTTTTTCTTAGCACTTATTTGTTTCTCAGGTGAGCCAGGTAATAAAATCATTTTTGCTGAAGTGCTGCTTTCTTTTCTTGTAGGTGTTTATTCCCTGGTCCTGCTCATCTTACCTTGTCCCAGGACACTGTAATAACTGCCTGTCACAAATATCTTTCCAACCCCATGTATTTGTCCTTATTTATCCTTCACACTGTGAGAGACTCAGCCAAACGTATAGGACATCCACCTCAGTCTGAGTCCCTGGTTTCAAAAACCATTTGCTCTACTTGGAAATCAGTATAATTGGACCGCAGGAAAAAATCTTATTTAATCCTATTTATTATGTAATATGTGAAATCTTACCATAAAATTAATAAATTGTTTGTTGAGCTGCTGTTTGCTATGGGTTATTAATAAAGAGTCATTAGTATTCTCTAGTCATGGTGTAGATTTACAAATAGACCCACAGTTCTATTGTACTTTAGGTCCAAAGTCCTTTTAAGAGAAGGCTGCACTGTGTGCACTTTTCCGAGGATGGTAATCAGCAAGGCAAGCAGAGCTCAGAGTGCTCCAAGTCTGGAGAAAGCTACTCTGTGATGATAAGCTTTGGTTTTGCTCTCGATTTGATGAGGCTGTCAGACCATCCTGGTGAAATGAGACTTCCATAGAGTGACATTATCATGGGTCCTGCTATCACTAGTGGGTCTAATCTGGACACAGCTTCTTCTCGGTCTTCAATGATCTCCCCTACACAGTTGGTTCCTGTGATAAGCCAGCACCTAGATTACGTCTCCATGTTCAGGATTTTGTTGCTTATTCTTTAGTTGTCATATACAAATATTCATTGCCAAGACTTACGTCAAGTAGCTTTTTCATTATGTTATCTGTGGGGAGCTGCCAGGAGAGCTGCCAGAAGAAAAGACACCTGCCTTGACCTGCAAGATCAGCCACCCGCACAGCTGAGCAGCGTTATCACTCCCAGCACAGCAGAGCTGCATTATCACCTTCAGCTGAGGCCTTCTTGTTTACCTCCCAAGCCTTTCTTGTTAGCCTTTCACGCCGCCTCTGCAGTCCTCGCCCTTGTTTCTTAGCAACTAACTCACGTCAGCTGCCCACCCTTTATAAGATGTGAGTGGTCTCTCAATAAAGAGCCGCTTGATCAGAAACCTTGCCTTGCCTCCACTCTCTGTGCTCCCTGCCCTACCCTGTTCTCACTCCCTCACTCAGGACCCGCGCCGACTGGCCAGCCGGACAAGACAGTTTTCACTTAGGAGTTTCATGGTTTCAGGTCCGACATTTAAGTTTGTAATGTTTTTAGTAAACTTTGTAAGTGATGGGAGACAGGGGTCAATTTTCATTCTTTTTCATGTGAATGTCCTATTTTCCCAGTGCCATTTATTGAAGAGACTTCCTTTTCTCCAGGAAATATTCTGGGCTCCCTTATCAAATATTAGTTGACCATATACACATGGGCTTACTTCTGGGCTCTTGATTTTGTTCCATTGATCTATGTATCTGCTTTTATGCCAATATCACACTGTTTTGAATACCATAGTTTTTTAATATAGTGAGAAATCAGGAAGTGTGATTCATCTCACTTTGTTCTTTATGAGAATTGTTTTAGCTATTTGGGGGTCTTCTCTGGTTTCAAATGAATTTTGAATAGTTTTTTTTCTTTTTCTGCAAAAAATGCAATTGGTATTTTGATAAGGATTGTGTTGTGCCCAAGTTTTTAAAATCGCCCCAAATCACCCCAAAACAAACACCAGAGACTGCTAGGGAGACCGAGTCATGCCTGCAAAAGCAAAGGGCCTTTATTACAAGCTTAAGCTCGGGCTCAAGGGCTCCCAGTCTCCACCCGACCTGCCGGCCACATGGAGAGAGCCCTAAACAAAGGCAGAGCAGGGCCTTTTATACCTTTGGGAGGGGGGAGTTACAGGAAATGATGACAGGTGTACAGTGATCCAATCCCTGCCCCCCCATCAACACTGGCAGTTGTGGGAGCCAGTCACACCATCCGGAGCACTGACCAATCAGAGTGGGCCCAGGATTCCCCACGTGGGGAGTGACTAGGCCCACCTCTAGAAAGGTCAAAGGTAATGGCCGGCCTCCCCTGATTGGGCGCCGCAGGAGTTGTCCCTCCTTAATGCACGCCCTTTCAAGAGAAAAGGGGAAGGCTGGATGGACCCGGGGCTCGTCGGGGGAACGCCCCCCCCCACGGCCGCCGGGTGCATCTCCACCGCGGGGGTGCGCCGTGACCGGCTCCGGGAAGGCTAGGACGGCCCGGTGGTGAGGGCCGGATCGGACCTGCATTCTTACAATTGCATTAAATTTAGAGATGATGTTGGATAGTATGGGCATTCTGACAGTATAAATTCTTCCAATCCATGGATGTATAATACTGTTCCATTGATTTGCATCTTCAATTTCTTACATCAGCATCTTACAGTTTTCAGTATAGACTTATTCCTAAATATTTTATTTTTGATGCTATCATAATGAGATAGTTTTTCTTTTTTTCTTTTTTAGTTAATTTGCTGTTAGTGTATAGAAACAACTGATTTTTACAGGTTAATTTAATAATAACTTATATATAAATTTGATCCTGCAACTTTACTTAATCAATTGATTAAATATAACAATTTTTTTTTGGTGAATTCCTTTAGCATTCTCCATGTCTTCTACAAATAGAGACTGTTTTATGTCTTTCTTTCCTATTTGGATACCTATTTTCTATTTTCCCCCACCTAATTTCTCCAAGTAGGAATTTTACTACTTTGTTGAATAAGACTGGTTAGAGTGGACATTCTTGTCTTATTTCTTATCTTAAAGGAAAACTTTGCAGTCTTTCAACATTAAGTATGATGTTAGGTATTGGCTTGTCATGCATAACCTTTATTATATTGAGATACATTCTTTGTATACCCAGAATTGTTGAGTTTTTATTATAAATGAGTGTTGAATTTTGTCAAAGGCTTTTTTCTGCATCTATTGAGTAATCCTATAATTTTTATCTTTCATTCTATTGTGATGTATTACATTTATTATTTTTCATGTATTGAGCCATCTTTGCATCACAGGGATGAATCCTAATCAAATATGATATGTGATCTTTTTAACGTACTGTTGAATTGAGCTTGCTAGTATTTTGTTGATAATTTTGAACCTATATTCATCTGGGATATTGATCTGTAATTTTTGGGTAGTTTCCTTATCAGGCTTTGGTATCAGTGTAATTTAGTCCTTATAAAATGAATTTGAGATGTTCTCCTCTTGATTTCTTCTTCCACCTTCTCCTCCTCCCCCTCCTCCTCTGCCCCCTCCTACTACTTCCTCTTCTGCCCCTCCCACTCCTTCCTCTTCCTCTCCCCTGTCTTCTTCTGCTGCTGCTTCTGCTGCTTCTGGTTCTCCTCCTCTTCCTTTGTCTGGAAGATTTTGAGAAGGATTGGCATTAATTGTTTTTTAAAAGTTTGGTAGAAACCATCTGGCCCTGAGATTTTCTGTGTTGGGAGGTTCTTGATTACTGATTCAACCCACTCTTCTTATTGATCTATTCAGGTTTTCTATGTTTTTACGATTCAGTCTTGGTAGGTTGTATTTTTCTAAGAATTTATCCATTTCTTTGAGACTGCCCAATTTGTTGGAGTACAATTGTTTATATTAGTCTCTTATGATCCTTTCTGGGGTATTAGTTTTGATATCTCCTCTGTCATTTATAATTTTATTTTGGGAGGTCATCTTTTTTATTTTTTCTTTTGGTTATTGTAGCTAAAGGTTAGTTTATTTTGTTTATCTCTTCAAAGAACCAATAAATTTTAATCATTTTTATTTTTTTCTTGCTCTTTTAAAATATATATTTCTGCTCTACTCTTTATTATTCCCTTCTTTTTACTAACTTTGGGCTTTATTCTTCCTTCTTTTAGTTTCTTGAGGTGTAAGGAGAGTTTATTTATTTGAGATCCTTTTTGTTTCTTAATATGTTCATCATTATAAATATCTCCCTTTAACTGCTTTTGCTGCTTTTCATAAGTTTTAGTATATTGTTTTCATTTTGTTTGTCTCAAAATGTGTTTTTATTTCTTCGATTTTTTATTGATCCATTGGTTGCTCAGTAACGCATTATTTAAATTCCATATATTGTGAATTTTCTTGTTTTCCTGCTATTATTGATTTCTAGTTTCATACCACTGTGGTCAGAAAAGATACCCAATATTAGTTCAATCTTAAATTTGCTAAGACTAATTTTGTGGCCTGTCATGTGATTTATCCTGAAGAATGTTCCATGTGTGCTTTAGAAGAAGGTGCATATTGCTTTTGTAGCATGGATTATTCTTTATATGTCTATTAGGTCCATTTGGTCTATAGCTTTGTTAAAATTCACTCTTTGCTTATTGATTCTGTGTCTGGATGATCCAATTATTGTTGATAGTGGGGTATTGACATTCCCAGTTACTATTGTACTGATGTTTATTTCTTCTTTTAGTTCTGTTGGTGTCTGTTTTATATACTTAAGTGCTCCAATATGTTGGGTGCATAAATATTCACATTTGTTGTATCTTTTTATTTTTTTAATTGTTGTATCTTGATGGATTGACCCCTTTATCATAATATAATGACCTTATTTGACTTTTTTTTTTACCTTTTTTTTTTATCTTAAAGTCTAGCTTCTCTGGAAAAAATATATGGCTATACTTCCATTTGCTTAAAATACCTTTTCCACCCCTTCACTCTTAGTTTATGTGTGCCATCAATTCTCTTACAGGCAGCATATCATTGGATCTTTATTTTCATCCATCTAGCCATTCTATGTGTTGTAATTTGAGGTATTAGTCCATTTATGCTTCAAGTAAATATTGATAAAGACTTACTTTTTCCGTTTTGTTAATTGTATTCTCATTGATTTCCAGATCCTCTATTCCTTGCTTATCTTGCTCTTCTCTTTTGTGATGTGATGATTTTTTGTAGTCAAATGCTTTTTCCTTCATGCTTATATAAAAAATCTTATTTTTATAACATCCTATTTTAAGCTGATAATAACTTTGAAAGCATGTATAAATTTTATACCCTTAGCTCTTATCCCCTCAAATTTTGGATTATTGGTGTTACATATTTTAAAAAATGATGTTATGTATTTTAATTTGCACATTTTTATATTGTGCATCTAGTAACAAATTATTATATTTATGGTTTTAATATGTTTGTATTCTAACTTTTAAATAGAGTTTTAAGTGAATCATCATTAAAATATTAGAGAATTTGGCTTTGACTGTATATTTATTATTACTAGCAAACTTTACACTACATCCATATGTTTTTACCATTACTAACTAGCATCCTTTTATTTACACTTGCAGAATTTCCTTTAAAATTTCTTATATAGCAAGTATAGTGATTTGGTAACTCCCTCAGCTCTCCTTCATTTGTTGTTTCTTCAGCTCTCCTTTGATAAAGGACAGCTTTTGTTCGGTATAGCATTCTTGGTTGATAGTTTTTCTTTTACTACTTTGAGTATATCATCTCATTGTCTCTTGGCCTACAAAGTTTCAAATGAGAAATCTGCTTGTAGTCTTATGGGTCGTCCCTTATATGTGATGTGTTGTTTTACTTTTGTTCTTGGTTCTGTGGCCAGACTGAGCCACTGGGCTATACAGCTGTCTGGTGCCAGGTTTTCTGCTTGGGCAGAGCTGAGGGCTTTAAGATTCAGATGATGGGGCTACAAATTAGCTTTTCTGCCCCAAGCAGTGCAGCCAAATAGGCTCTAAGACAGAAAAGTCATTCTTTGGCATTCCAAATTAGAGAGCAGTCCATACCGAGGTCCCTGGCCAGATGACCCCACTGATTTGGCTATGCAGCTAGGCAAAGCAAAAGGTTGGGATTTTTACTTGGTTGTTGTTGCAAGGAAGAACTTGATCTGTCAAGATCCTAGTGATGATTGCTGTAAGGTCTGCTCTCTGTTTTTATTCCAATCTGATCTTCAGTAGTTACAGTCTGTAGATTTTCCGGCAATTACTGTGGGGTTGGACCTGAATGGGCCTCTTAAGAAGCAACCCACAATGCTGGGGGAGGTGAATAGTCACCTTGGGGCCTCTTTTTATTACTTGAAAAAGCTTACATGGGCCCTTTGATGTGGTACTGTGCCAATCTGCAGGAGGAACAATGAGGGCATAGTGCAGCTGCTTCTCTTAACCTTCTAACGTGGTCCTCCTCAGTGTCTGTGATCCATGGAAGTGCTTCATCCTCATCTCCTTATTCTGAGATTTTCATAGTGTTATTTTATCTATGGATAGTTGCCAGTCAGTTTTGTGAAGGGGACTGAAGTCAGGAATAATGTATGTTGCCACCTTGTTGATATTACACTTGACAATAATTTCTGATGAAAATGCTTAGTTGAAATTTGATTTCGCTAATATTTATTAAGTTCCCAGTCTGCGTAATTGCCAGGTATGTGAGAAAAGGCATGGGGTTTGGAGTTGGACAGAACCTGAGTGATCTCATACTGAGATTGGTAAGGATGGAGTGAAATGACTTACCAATGTCAGCTGTTAGAACAGAAGTGCAGGGAGGAAAGGGTCGTCAAGTTACCTCAGTACCTTGACACCTAGAGCAGTTCTTGGCATAGAGTAGGAACTCCGTAAATGCTACTTCTGCCATTACTATGTGTCATCTGTGCTACATGTAGTGGGTTCAATGGCATGTTAGAAACAGCCCCCACCTGCAGAGCAAGCAATGGCATGCCTGTCAATCTTCTGAGGCTTTGGGAGGCTCTGAAATGCTTGCCACAAACATTGTTCTCTTTTGCTAGGGCTTGATGCTTATTCTTGGGTGCCATACTCTGTAGAATGATTCCATTTCCCTGGGCAGCAGCACATCAGATAAGGAGTGGGTGCCTGGCCCACTTAGAACATGCTCAGTGGCTTAAGAATTGTTCAGCTTCATTAGTTCTGCCCAACTTGTTTCCCCATGGTATCGCAGGAGTCAAAAATATTTTAATAGAGGATCAGACATTAAATATTCTAAGTCCATATAATACACTCAGAGTTTAGGTTCTTATGTAACAAGAAAGGAAACTCCTGCTCTGCTCTGCATAGCATGCCTGATAGATGGGTGGGCCATCTGGGGAATGAGCAGCATGGGCCCCAGGGCCTGGCAGTCTGGGGAGGAGCAGAGCTAAGAGGGAGGTGTGGTGGTTGCAGTGGTCAGTTCCATTTTTTACCACTGTGACACCCAGATCTGGCAGGACTGTGGGACTTAAATTTTTTTTTCTGGGGCCTCCCAGAATCTTTGAAAGCTGTCACCCCACACAAGCTGCTGTCATCCTGCGTTGTGTTGGTGCACAATTGCTGATCGGCCCAGTGCCTGATGGTCATCCGTGGACCCCACCGCGGGTCTCGGCTCTTTCTGTGACAAAATATAATTTATCATTGGTAAAGAATCCATAAATCACTTTCATATTAAAATTTTAATAATTCATCAGCTTAAGCTGAAGTGAAATATTGAAATGGCAATGCTTCGTTTTTAATATTGGCAATTTAGAATGGATAACATAGTTGTTCGTGTAGTTAATCAGTAAAAACAATGTAGCTGATCATAATATTTCTGTTCTTTTCAAGTCTTGTCTCAGGTCGCTTGCTCTAATACTGGAAACACCCAGGAAGTAGTCAGCATTTAGTTTTGGTTAATGCTTTGCACATAATACGACTAGATACCATTTAATGAGCATTTACCTGTGATTTAACAGTTTCTGTACCTTATTTCACATTATCCTTGCAACACTCCTGTGAGCTGGGAACCATGAATGTAAGCTCCACTGAGGAAGGACTTTGTTGTTGTTGTTGTTTTTGCCAACAGAAAAGGCCAAGCTGACTACTTAGCTTATGTGGGATGTCCCATCCACTTTTGCTGAGTAAATGAACCATCCCAAGGAAAGCAAGCCTTATGCAGTTTAAACCATCAATGAGTCCATCAATGAGTTAAGTGCTAGAACTAAGTCCAAATGCAAATGCAAGTCCTTAACTACCAGGCAATGCTTCTTCCTTGCTAACTGGAAAAGTAGAAAAGGGACCTCACGTTTCACTTCTGTAGTGCCCTCTATTCCTGGGCCTTTTGTGTTGTCTTGTCTTTTGGTCACATGTTGATTAGGTCAGCTGTGGTCACCTGAAGTGAAGAAGCTGGGTGGGGGTTGGGAGTAGGTAAGCAATAGTCAACAGCTGAGGTGGTGCATGCACAAAGATGCAAGTGGGGAAAGGGGACTGCAGCTTCATAGGAAGATAAGAGTCTGACATAATAATACAGATGACAGCAGATAATAAACAATAAAATTCTCACTTGCTTTCTCTGCCCCTTAAATCTTAGTGTTCCCCAGTCTTTTGATCTACAAACCATCAGCTCTCCCTGTGTGACTACACTCACTGCCTTGGTTTCCAGTTTTTCCTATATGGTAATACCTCCTAAATCCGTGTCCCCAGATTTCTCCCTGGAAGCATAGACTTATACCTCTAAAGATGTAGGAAGGGACTAGAAATATTTATTTGAATGATCTGTAGTCATGGCAACTCATCCTGTCTCCTGTTGAATTTATTATATCAGGTCTCTTTACATCCCATCCCCCAAGCTGATCCCCATCCTATCCTCCTCATCGACTTTTCCCAACCGTATCTCTCCATGCTTCCAAGATAAAAGCTCACAGTCATCCCTTATCAATCCTCCATCCATCCAAATAGTTGCCAATTTCTGATTATGTCACCTTCTTTTTTTTTGACTATTTTATTTTTTTAATAGTTTATTATCAAATTGGTTTCCATATAACACCCGGTGCTCTTCCCCACAAGTGTCCTCCTCCATTACCACACCTCCCTTCCCCCTCCCCCTCCCCCTTCAACCCTTGGTTCGTTTTCAGTATTCAATAGTCTCTCAGGTTTTGTGTCCCTTTCTCTCCCCGACTCTTTCCCCCTTTTCCTCCCCATGGTCCTCCATTAGGTTTCTCCTGTTAGATCTGTGAGTGCAAACATATGGCATCTGTCACCTTCTAATATTGCTTCCACCTCTATATCTCCAGGGCCACTGACTAATTCAGGTTGCCTGCATCTCTGCAGATCTTCTGCACACTCCTAAGGGTGCATCTGCCACTAAAACTCCATGTCCTTGCCCAACCTCCATGTACCATCTGCCTAAGGTCATCTGACCATGCTATGACACTTGGAAGGATCTCTCTGGACTCCACATTTCTTGAATGACAGAGTCCAAGTTACTAGAATAACCTTTGGGAGTCCTCACAAAGGCCCCAGTACATTCCACCAGCCTTAAATCCTACATCCAGGCTCCATGGACCCTGACTTGGGGTTGCTCTGGACTGTGGGTGTCAAATGCTCTGGCATCTTTCATGCCTTCGCCATTCTTTTTACAACATTCCACTCAAAATGTCACCTCCTCAGTGAAGCTTTTCTTCCCCACATCTCTTAAGTAGACATAAGCATTCTTTCCACTGTTACCTAAAAGTCCTTTTAGTACATTTTAAAGTTATTAATGTTGTTAGGACCATTAACCTTCTTTTTCTTTTTCTTGGTTATGTTTTTTTGCAAGCTTAAATATTTTGTATTGAATAATAGGCATTGTATAACTTTATAAATTGTGGAAGCTCTGATGGTGGTATTTTATTCCAGAGGGGATCCTTTCTTTCATCTAGAAGGCAGACAGATTAGAGATAGGTGATCTTATTCTAAGAAGAACTAATCTGACTGGAACTGGGTTATAGTTTTGTGAGCCACATGAACCTCTAGTTCATCCATGTCTTGTCCAGAAGTTCCATCTGGGACTCTGAGGGATCTGCTAGGACCTCTTATCTTTGATGAGATCCATCTAAGTCCACTAAGACAGCAAAATCTTTATTCTTCTTATCAGCGGCTTTTGTCTATTCTTTGAATCCTTTTGAGGTTTGCAGTTCCAGATTTTAGCACATGGCTCAAGGGGAATGAAGTGAGAGCAGGGAAACTTCCCATGACCTCTCTTATCACTTGGATTTGGATCCCCAAGTTTTCTTGGGAGCCTCAAATTTGCAAATCTCATATTTGTGTCTTTTCAGTTTCATGAATTTACCAGAGGTTCCACTGGTTGCTTTTTCTCCTGATAGTGGCCATGTGCCCAGCCCTCTGCTACATGCTCAGCCTCCCACAGCCCCCTAAGAATTGAAAATGCCCCCGGAGAAGAAAAGAACAGCTGCAGAACTTAGGCTCACCTTCCTGAGATTCCTTCTTACAGGACTTGGCAACTTAGTCCTCATCTCAGCTAGTCATCCTTACTTTCAGCTAACTTTTTTCTTCTTTCTTTTTTGGTATTTTATCCAGTTTTTCTTAGTTCATTTTAGTGAGAGTGCTGGTCTGCAACTGCTTCATCATGGCCAGAAATGGAATTTGAAATCAGTTGTTTTAAGACTATAATATTTCAAGTCAGAATGTGCTATATTTTGTAAGTTCCTTTGGAAAGAATCTACTACCTGGTTTTATAGACTGAAGTTCTCTCTTCATAAATCTGTAATGGGTAACTGTTAAGAAATGAGATGAATAGTCACAACTATGTGGTTCTTTATGCTGTATTATATTTTATATTACTCTGGAAGTCTTTTGTGATTTCACAGCATGTTAAATTTCCCAGAAGGCACAGAAACAAGCCACGCAAATAAGCCTACTGAAGCTCAGTTTGTATACTTATACCCATTGTATCACAGGGCCATAAGCATAGTCATGCCTAGCAAAATTTTATAGCAAGCACAGACACTTTTAGATTAGCATTGGAAATAAAATTCAAACAGAATAAAATTACAGTATGGACATAATTGTTGATAATTTAACTTTAAAATTTATCAGTCAAATGAGACAAGAGTCTAGTTATTCAGTTTTAAAACAGTGCTCATTATACTACACTAAAGGAAACAGTATCTGGTTTCCTGGGATAATATTCAGAAGACCTGGATTTCTGACCTCATTATTTGGCTTTAAGTGAGTAGAATTTCCCCTAGGTCCATTTCTTCTTTGTAAAATGAGCCAATATTATTTATATTACTCTCATCATGCAGCTGGCTGTTTAGAGAAAAAATCAGGTCATATATAAAAGTGCTATAAAAGTTAAATGCATCTATAATTATGTTATCATTAGTTTTTCAAGCTTTTGAAGGATTGGAAATACCTGAGTAGGAAATTCAGACAAACTCACACCTGGGCATCTGACTCCGGAAATGGCTTTTCATAAAAAAGCAAGCTGAAGTACAAAGCAAAATGTGGTTCCCAAGTTTAGTCTTAATGTAGTGTAGGCAGCCACATACGTGCTCTGATTTCAGAGTAGCCAGGATCACTTCTGCTTCCAGTCATGGTCCTCTTCCCTCTCTTCTTGCTCTCAGCCTCCCCAAACACATGCATGCAGTAATATGTGCACACATATGTATACACACACACACACGCGCATGTGTGGGACACACTCTCTGTCTCTCTCTCTGTCTCTCTCTCTGTCTCTCTCTCTGTCTCTCTCTCTGTCTCTGTCTGTCTCTGTCTGTCTCTGTCTGTCTCTGTCTGTCTCTCTGTGTGTCTCTGTGTCTCTCTGTGTGTCTCTGTGTGTCTCTGTGTGTCTCTGTCTCTCTGTCTCTGTGTGTCTCTCTCTCTGACTCACCACTTGCCCTACGATAAGACCAGGGCCAGCCCCAGCTGTGTGGAGGTCAGGGAGGAGCAAAAGCACCTGGACAGAATTACTTTAGCCCTGTCTGGACGTCATGAAGAAAAAAATACCAGCCACTCTATTGGATGTTTCCTTTGAGCCAGGTTCTCTGTTGAGTTCTTTTTACAGGTATCACTTAATCTTCATAGTAACCCGTGATCTTCCTTCTATACTACAGGTACAAATTTCTGTCATTTAAGACCCCAAGTCTGCAGTACTGTTATGGCAGCCCTTGCAAACTAATACACCATATTGCCTTGCTGAAAATGTGGCTCAATTCTGAGCAAGAGAAAGAGATACTTGCCAACTACTTACAAATATTGGAAAACTATTTCTTCATTTTAATGTAAATTTTGAGTAGATACTCCTATTCAAGTTTTATAACCAGAAGAAACTAATTTTTAAAAATTTTATGCATGTTTTGTAAACTAGCTTGGGTTTTATTGGTAATCCCTTCTTTGTTTCTTTTAATTTGGTCCTCTAACTTTGAAATCAATGGAGAAAGTTAACAGGGGAGTCTTCTCGGTCCTTCCTTAATCGTTACTATGAAAAGTGGCCTGTGATTTAAGATTTGTTTTATTTTGATCTGCTTACTGTTCTTTTAGTTTTCTCCAATAAAAATTCAGCAACATTGTGATGCAAAATGATAATATTGAGTAGCTATTCATCGTGTCAAGAGCTTAAAATACATGACTTCATTTTTAAATAAAACATATTTTAAAAATTGTTTCAATTTACAGAAAAATTGTGAAAGTAACACAAAGTTTCCATATACCCATTTCCCACTCTCCCCTGTTAACAAATTTTATGTTGTGATGAACATTTGTTACAATGAATAAACTGATAATCATACATTATTATTACCTAAAGTCCATACTCTTTTTTACTATTGTTAGTCTTTCCTCAATGTGCTTTTTCTCTCCCAGGATCCCAGCCAGGACTGTATTGATTCATCCAGTCTCCTTAAGCTCCTCCAGGTTGTGACAGTTGCTCAGACTCTCCTGGTTGATGACTTGATGGAAGTGTTTTTAGGAGTGTTGCTCAGGTATCTTGCAGAATATAATTCCATTGGAATTTGATGTTTTTCCCATAATTAGTATGCGGTTATGAGTCTTTGGGAGGAGTACCATAAGAGTAGACTGCCATTTTCCTTACATCATGTCAAGAGTACTTACTATTAATATGATTTATCACAGTTGATGTTGACCTTGAACATCCGGCTGAGGTGTGTCTGTCAGATTTTTCCAATGTAGAGTTACTGCCATCCCCCACCTTCCATACTGTCCTCTTTGGCAGAAAGTCACTATGTGCAGTCTATACTTAAGGTGTATTATCTTTATTTTATTATTATTATTATTAATAATAATAATATTATTATTATTATTATTAGAGAGAGGGTATAAGCAGGGGAGAGGGAGAGAGAGAGCAAGAAAGAGAGAAAGAATCTTAAGCAGTCTTCATGCTCACAGAGCCCAACACGGGGACCTTGGGATCATGACCTGAGCCAAAATAAGATTCAGATGCTCAACCAATTGAGCCACTCAGGTATCCCAGGAGTATTCTCTTTCTGTTTTGGTTTTGTGCATGTCCTTTCTTTCTGCCACCACAAGAAGTTCCAGGTTCTTCTTGAGTATTTTCTGCTCCAGTCCTAAAATCTACCATTGCTCCAAACAAGCCTTGTTTTCTTTTTATTGGAAAATAGTATTAGAAACTGAAATTTGGGCTCTATTGATGCTGCTACTAGTGGGGACTCATTGCTTCTAAGCTCTTAACTGTCAGAGAAAGGGAATAAATTTGTGCATACTAATCCCTGTATATACATATACCTCTAACTATTTCTTTAGGTAACCATCTATATCTATATTAAGCTAAACATGAGTTAATAAGTTGTCTCCAGCTCCAATCCATTACCACATGGATCATCCTAACCTCCTCTCTTTGATCTCCATAAATAACACCAGCCATCCCCTTATTTAACTGTTCAAATCCAGATTCCACATATACCAATATCAGAATTGTCAACCTGTATTTGTGGGAAAAACTTTATCATCTGGTGGACAGTGCTTATGCACAGTTCCTTCAGCTTTTGGTGTTATGGGTTCTGCTCTTCACTCCAAAGATACTCAGGTCAGCACCTCTTTCCCATCCCCTTCAGCAAGGTTGTCACACATTAGAAACTCAGACAGTTTATCACATTCTGCATTCCATCCTGCCACCCTATAATTTCATTTCTATCTTCATAGTAAATCTCTGAAGTAGGAATTTTAATTATCCTCATTTTGTAGATGAGGAAATTGGAGCACAGAAACCTGCTCAAGGTTGCACAGCTAGTAATTAGCCTGGAGGTTAAATTTCAGGTCAGATTTGTCTTTCTAATTTGAAGATTAATATTCTCCTAAAAAAAGTTAAGCACATTACTTCTAAAAAGCAAACCCGAATACGTACTTGTTCATGAAGGAAAGGCTGGAGGTAAAGATATAGTGCTGCAGGTGGAGGGCCACGCCCAAAGCCCACCTGGGCCATTTGTGTCATGTCTTAGCGCTCAGCCCCACACTCATGACTGAACCTTGGAAGAATTCATCTCAGGGCTTCCCAATATTTCTATATCAAGTGAGGATCTGAGATGATGCCTTTCTCTGAGGTGTTAAGGTTCTTCAGAGAAACAGAATTAATAGGACATGCATACATACACATATACATGAATTTTTTTATTATGTGTAGCATATTGGCTCATGTACCTCTGATGTCTGGGAAATCCAAAATCTGTGTGGATTGGCAGGCCACAGACCTAGGAGAGCCGATGGTACAGATGAAGCCCCAAGGCAGTATACTAGAGAATTCCATCATGCTCCGGGAAGCAGGTTTTTGTTCTATTCAGGTCTTCAACTGACTGAATGAGACCCACTCACATTATGGAAGGCAATCTGCCTTACCCAAAGTTCACCCATTTAAATGTTAATCTAATCCATAAACACTCTCCAAGTTGACACATAAAATTAACTATCATACTTGAGATGGCTGCACAAAGCTTGTTCTCTTAAGACTGGGAAAAAATTGGGAAAAAAATGCTCTTTATGAACTATGAGCATATAGGTTTCATCTTAGTAGCATTAGTACACCTTTAATTACAGACTCTTTGGAGGACCTTGCATAGCTTTGGGCCAGTGTTTGCTAGAATTAGATGCTCATGTAAAGGAAGACTGCACTTTTCAAAGAAATGAACAACTTTCCTGTCATGCCTAAGCAGCTGTGGCTTCTATTCTTAGCAGACAAGGGGATAATTTACTAAACAAAATATACTGAGGCATGAAAGCATCCACGCTTGACAAGGTGAAGCACTATTGCAATGACAACTTTATTGCTTTTTATCCCTCACCCTAAAATGAGTTTCCTAGAGATGGGGGGGTGCCTTCCGTTCACAGCTGCCATGCACTCGCTCCATCACGCCTGTGATCATTAAGTGCTACTATAAGACCATGGATGACATAATCTGAATATGACTTACTCATTTTGGGAACTGGTGAAAATATCATTCAGATTCCCTTAAGATTTGGGCTGAGGCTGACAACCTGGTTTGCTCAGAGACACTATGGCCCTCAGTGGATTAAGGCAATGGTTTCTGAATGATGTTATCAGAGACAGCTATGACCAAATACATTTCCTGCCTCCTGGATGGAGCCAGAAACAGGCTGTGCTGAAAGTGTGAGTGTTGCAATTCAGAATCTCCAAGACCCTTTTCTACTTCTGGGAGAGCAGCATGGCTTGGAATTGACAATGTAATTATTTATTTATTCTTATTTTTATTCTGTATTAATAAAATTTTCAAACATGCACAAATGTAGAGGATAATTTAATGAATATACCTATCACCCACTTCAGCAATTCATTTTGCCAACCCTATTTCATTTATAACCCTCTCACACACCCCACCTTCCCTACTTCTCCCTGAAGCGTTTGGAAGCAGATCTCAAACATAATATCACTTTACTTATAAATACTTCAGCCTGTTTCTTTAACAGATGATATTTTAAAACCCAACCATAATGACATTTTCACACTCAACAAAACTTAAAATAATTCCTTAGCGTTATTATATATCCAGTCTCTGTACAAATCTCCAGTTTGCTCAAAAATGGCTTTTAAAAGTTGACCCACTTGAATTAGGGCCCCAAAGTTTTCTACGTGTAGTTGGTTGGCATGTTTCTTGTGTCTTTTTTTTCTTTTAAATAATATTGATTGCATTTAAAATTATTTATTTTTGAAAGAGAGAGAGAAAGAACATGTGCATGTGAGAGAAGGTTAGAGGGAGATGGGGATAGAGGATCCCAAGTAGATCTGCACTGGTAGCAGAGAGCCTGATACAGGACTTGAACTCACAAACTGTGAGATCATGATCTGAACCGAAGTTGGACCTTAACTGACTGAGCTACCCAGTCACCCCTCCTTTTCTATCTTTCTATTTCCCAGGCCATGTATTCACTGATGGGAAGGAGATGGTTTAAACAAAGTAGAATTGACTGCACACTGCATCAAAGAGGGTATCTTCAACATGTTGTAACTTGTGCTTGTGATTAGATCTAGGAGCTTGATTAGAATAAAACACATTTTGGGGCCCCTGGGTGGCTCAGTCAGTTAGCCATCTGACTTTGGCTCAGGTCATGATCTCATGGTTGTTCATGGGTTTGAGACATGCAAGGGCTCTATGCTGGCAGTGCAGAGCCTGCTTCAGATGCTTGGTCTCCCCCACCTGCACTCTCTCCCTTTTTCTCTCTCAAAAATAAATTTTCTCTCTCAAAAATAAATAAACTTAAAAAAAAAAGAATAAAACATTTCTTTTTTCAGCAAGAATACATCTCAGGTGCCATGGTGTGCCTCCTATTACAACACAACGGGGGTATGTGATACCTCATTGTCCTACCTTCACAGATGTGGGTTTGAGCTGTGGGCTCAAGCATTGCTGGCCTGAGCAGCCTAATGTTCCTGCCCTTCACCTTCTCATTGAGTGGTGATCATATCCACCTGTGACGGTTTCCTAGCTCCATTGCCTCATTAGAAACTGCCAAGTGGTGCTTTTCTAAAGGTCGGCACTCATTCTTTTTTTAATAATTAGAATTCTTCTTTGAAGAATTTTCCACTTTCAATTGTAAGGAGACTTGAAATATGTATGAGAAATGTAGGATTTTTTATGCTGATCCTTTCCCTTTAAGTACTTGTTTTCAAAATAAAGAGGTAATACCTTAACAATTTCTAAGAATGTCCAATAGCAATCTTTCTGTTTCTAGATCATTATGAGGCATGAGTTTGTATGGATTTGATGTTTTAATCAATTGCAAATTTTCCCCCTCCCCCACTGCTCAGAACATCTCCCTTTGATCATTGGGAACTCCTTCAGGCTGAGTCTCAGACATAACGCCCATGGCTGTCACTAGCCCTCTTGCTGTCTGGCTACATGAAATGTGCTGGACTTAGCTTGAATATCATTTCCTTAGACATGGAGTGAAGTTCCTGTTAGTGAGAAAATGTACCCTATAGCCACATTTGTGTGCAAAATTTGTTAAATGAAACTAGATTGTCACTAAATCTACTTGGCCTTTACAGTGGATAGAGCTAAAACATATGTCTTTGTTTTATGAAAACAAGAACGATAAGTCAAGCCCATAGAAATGTTTCTCAGTCAAATATAACATGATGGAGTTTTTATGTTATTGATTTGCATTTATATCTCTTTTACACTAAAAATCTTGCATTCTTAACTCTATTAATATTACTTGTTCAATAATGTTTAATTATTTGCACAATTAAATATTTTCTCATATATGTATGAACATCAAAATATCAATACTATTCATAACTATAATTAATAAATGTGTTTCAAATTTCTCCGTGTATGCTTTGTTCTTAGAACATAGTATAATAAAATCACTGTATTTTAGAGTTACTCAAATATGGTTTAAGACTATGTTACTGATCAAATAAACAGTAAAGTTCATTTGATTCATTAATTTTCAAATTTTAACTTTATTTAGATTTTGGGCTGTGGTGGGGGTGGAAGAAAGTGAGTACATCCCACGTCCCCACCAATGACAATGACACCCCCACCAATAACAATGACAATCCTTTTGTCACCAGGTACCTCTGTCTCTGGGGGGAGTCTTTTGGGATACTTTTTTAGGGTTCCCACTAGGAATAACACTATGTTTTCCATCCTCACCCCTTCACAGATCCCCTGGCCAACATGAAGCAAGATCTGGGGGAGGCTCCTTGGTGCAGTTCACTACTTTCTCACATACCTCATCTGTAAGTTGTACTTGAAACTGATTACTGTTGTACTTGAAACTGATTACTAAGGCTGATCTTAAGTCAACTTCCAAATCCAGATCAGCTGGAAATCTCAAGGTTTTAAATAACATTGTAAATTTAGCTGCCTGCCTCAGAGTCTACCAGCACACCATTATTCTCCTAAATGTTCTGTTATTTTCCCAGCACCCACACAACTCAAACTGAGGTTCATTTCATAGTTTCTATTCCAACCTGGACATGCCCTGTAGACTGGTTCATAACCTAAAGTGCCTCAGTATTCTCCTGGTTTGACCCCTTCTATCACTTTGCCAAGACAAAGTTCATAATGTGGTCAGTATTGCCCTTTGGACTCCTTCTCTTCACCCTAGTGAGGAGTCCTGGCCTGTGTGGAGATTTACAGGCCTGGAGCTGGAGGGAATATGAAAGAATGAATGTTCACCTTCCTCCTTTCTACCTTTTCCCCCCTCAACATCCTGCATAAAAAGCTGAGTTTTGGTACACCTGAGTGGCTCAGTCAGTTAAGTGCCTGACTTTTGATTTCTGCTCAGGTCATCATCTTACAGCTCATGAGATTGAGCCCCATGTCAGTCTTCACGCTGACAGTGAGATTTTCTCTCTCCCTGTCTCTCTGCCCCTCCCCCAATCTCTCTCTCTCTCTCTCTCAAAATAAATAAATGAAAAAACATTTTTAAAAAGGTGTGTTTGTTCTGTTCTGTTGCCCCAATATAAAGTTATAAACTCAACCATGTCCCATAGATACAGGTGTTTGCCTTAGTGACCCAGTGGCATTCTCTTTCATTCACACCTGAGGTTCATTTCAGATCCTTCTCTGGCCACTGTAGCTCACTGAGGCCCAAGGGCATTTCTCCTCAATGCTGCTATGGAGTGGACACTATCTGGATATCTGAAATGGCTTTGCAAATACCTTAACCGGCTGGACAGAGATGGAGAATGTCCAGTGGCTAGATACTACACAGAGGTTTCTATAAAAATCGTTTCATTTTAAAATCTCAGGTATATTTGCCAAATATAGAACTTTGGGTGATAAATAGTTCTTTAAATGTTCAAACTTTGCAAGAAGTTTGAACTGAAGAATACCTTTGCTTGCTGAGTAGTCACTGGTTCACACTAAGGATTGCTTCACTTGGCCATAAGTAAGAGACATTTATCATTTGTTATCTTTAGACCCTCTCCCTCCTATCTCAGCTCTAGAAATATATTTCACCAAAGAGCTGTCCGTATTAATGGATGATGTGTCTCTGCGTTAAATTTATGGCTCAATTACAATCAATCTTATACTATCAGCTTTCAGTGCCTGTGTATAATTAATACAAAGTAGTGAGCCATCATTTCTAGTGCCACCTTGTTTCATACTGAAGAAAAATAAAATCAATGCCTGCTTAATAAATAATTGGCTCCAGCATATGATCTTAGATTGTCCAGGGAGGCATAATGAGAAAGAGAATTATTCCTTTGGGTATAATTTATTCCAGTTTTGTAGGTTTATAAGTGACAGTCACCTTGGTTAAATTAACAGTTCAGATCATTGTTTTCTCTCTACCACTCACCATTCTTGGCATATTGGGTCAGGAGTATCAAATCCACAGAAGTCAGCTTCTAAAGCTTCCATCTGCAGTACAGAAAGTGTGGTGTTCAGGTGAGCTGTGTCATTTCAGGATGTACAGCACAAAGTGACTCTGATTGTAGAGTTACATGTCACTCATGAACCATTGTGGATGAGCATTAATATCTTACTACATATCTATCATGATAAATCATTAAGGCAAAGCCTTGTTAATGATTTGCCTTTTAAACCAAAAGAATTCTATGCACTAAACCAATTGAATACATTTCTTTTAACAAGGCCATTCAATTGAACCAAAATGACTCACATGGAGTGACTTCCTGGCATTTAGATATTTATAATTCTGGATCCATACGAACAGCTGTTTACCCTTTACGGTCTATGGCATTTTAGGGTGTGTAAAAGATACTGGACCTTATTTTTCCACTGAAAACTTTATTTAGCATTCTTTTGTATGGCCAGATAGACATCTGTTTCCAGATTAATGTATTAAGCATTTTTAAATCCTAGAGACACATTTAGCTGCTTTGCAGACATTTCAATATGTGCCCAAAGGATTATCACAGATCTATAGAGGTTATTATTATGTATATTCATTTGCTTCCCTGCAAAAGACTGAGCCTTACAGCAAATCTTTATGAAAGAAACAGCAGAGTTTGTGTGTTTTGGCAATGGTGCGGATTGTTTGATAATAGATGTCACCTTGGCACTTCACTTGGAGAGTTCTCAAAATGTATTTCTTCCTGAATTTAAATTGCTGATACATGCAGTGTGACTATATTTATGCTGCTTTAAAGAACAGCAGAATATTTAATGGAATAAAAATTAAACAATTTAGAGTTAACTCAAATATATAAAAATGAAAGTAAAATGAAAAACCAGCCTCATATAGTAACACATACAGTAATGTGTTAACTTCCCTGATATATACAACATCTATATGAATTAAGAAAATAGTGCACATCATAGTTAGAAAAGGTTGGGTGAGGAGCATGAACAAATAGTTTAAACACAGATAGGCAATAAACACACACATGTCAGCCTTGTTAGAAACCAGGGAAAGGTTGATTCAACAACGAGAATCTGTTGTTTTCTTCTAAGATCCCAACATGGGGAGAGTGTGGGAACACACACCCACTTCCACACTGTTGGGGTGAGCACAGAACCCTCCCAGAGTGCCATTTCTCAGCCTGTGGTAGAGGCTGTAAATGATGAACATTTCCTCAATCCATCAATTAGACAAGATCACAGAGTGCGTATCTGTAAAGTGTCCTTATATCACAATGTTTCGGAGAGGAGGAGAAAATTAAAAGAACCTAAATCTATAAGGATTGAATATTGATTAGAAACATGACAGTATCGTCATTCAACAGCACGTGTCGGGTAGCTTCACAGTAAACACTTATGTGTAGACATCTCTGTTTCAAGCATTTTCACTGCAAATATTTTCACCGCATAACCAACTGGCTGTAAGGCAATTTTTTTGTAAAAGGGGAAAAAAGTAGTACCTGGTCGACAGTTTGGTTGGATAGTTTGGTTTCATTTCTCCATTGATGCAGTATTCCAATTTTTATATGATATAAATCTTAGCCCTTACAATGGTCTATAAAGTGGCACAGATTTTTGAAACTGTATGTCCCATAGAACTTTGGAATATCCATCAACAGACATGTGACCATATGCCAAGAATGAACAGCACAGTCCAGTCTAAAGCTCAGTTACAAATATACATATAAGTATTTGGAAAATGATACCTTCCTTAATGAAGAAAGAAATTTTACTGATAAAGAGAACACATGAATGCTGAGTAATGCACAGAATTGTTGAATCACTATATTGTGCACCTGAAACTAATAAAACACTCTATTTTAACTATATAGGAATTAAAATTTAAAACTTAAAAAAGACAGAAAAATGGTATGCTCAAAGAGAAGAATCAACAAACAAAAAGAAAAAGAAAAAGAACAAAAGCTTAAAACTATAATGAAAGACTTTGAAAGCAAGTGCTTAGGTACAATCCACAAAATAAAATCAGTTATTTGAGAAGCATTGCCATAAACCTACTCACATTACAAATGTATTCAAATATTTTATATTTCACAATAAAGTCTTTTTAATTTTGTTATTCATTTTTTGTGTTTCATTATGTCCTTCTTAATGAATGGCCCTCTTTTTTTTTCATGATTTTATATTCTTACAGTTAAATTGCCTTACAGCCAATTTTAGTCATGCAGCAAAACTATTTGCAACAAAAATGCTAGTGGTGAAAATACTTGGGGCAGAGAGAGTAACAGTGAAAGTACCTAGAGCCATATAACAGTGTGATAGGCAGCTACTAAAATGAAATTACAGAAATTTATTGGTTGACATGAAAATATGCTGATTGTATAATTTCCTGGAAAAAAATAAGTTCTAAAATATCCCAGCAGTGCAAAATTATTTTTAAATAAATTGTAATACCAAAAATATTAAAAATTCTGAAAGCGTATACACCATGTCAAAGACAGGCTGAAGGATGGTTTCTTTTGTTCCATTTGTCTTCTCTGTTCTCTTCTTCTCTTTCTTTAGTTAGCAAATAGAACTTTTGCAATATAAAAACATACATTACATATTTTTAAAATAGAATGCAGGCTCCAACTAGGCATTATCTCTTATTGTCACCTTGGGAAACTATAAAAATCTAATGATTTGGTATAAAACTACTTTGTGCCTGTTCACTAGACTCCTCTGCCTACTGAAAAAGGATCACATTCATCAATCTTGCTAAGACACCCTTTTAGTATTTTTATTTCCTGTGTTTTCTTATGAGAAGACCTCACCCCTGGAGTAACCTTTGTTACTTCTGTCCCTAAGGCTGTGAAGATCTTAAAACATCTCTGTAATGTGATTAAGAATGAAAATTTGCAATGATGAAACCATCAGTAAGATTCCTTTAATAAGATCTGCATGTATTTCTGACATCATGTATTATTTTTCTCAAAAATGTAAGTGTACAACTGTTATGATATTGTTAAATAAACATGTTAAGTAAGCACCCCAGGGTGAAGGATGATGAGCTGAGTTTCAATAAAAAATTCCAAAAGAATTGAAATGAAGAGGTATATTACTCATCCTAATGGAAGTACACAGCACACCTCAACAGGCCATACTGGGAGGCCAGGCAGGATGCAGGCAGAGAGAAAGGCAGGACCTGGGTGCATGATGTTAGTAGGGTCCAAGAGTGGAGTGTTTGGGGTTTCCTGGAGTAAGGCTGGATTGGCCAATTCAACCCAAAAGATGTGGTTTTGGTAAGCTCCATAGGGTCTTATCTGAGGGGTACATAACAAGAAGGTCCTGGAAGGCAAAGGAGACTTGCGTGTTCCAGCCTACACACCATCACTGGCTTCCACTGCAGTGGAAGAGTACAGCCACGGCACAGCACCCTGACAGCCAAGGATCCCACAACTGCCCACAGGCTGGTGTCATACACTGCCTTCTGTCACTGGCTGGCACTGCGGCATCAACCTTTCCCTTCCAGTCGTCCACCTGTCTGCCCCAAGCTTGATCTTCATCACTGGCCTCCACTCCAGTGTGCATTCCTGAAGGAAAGCATGCAGTCACAGAAGAACGCATTAATATCCAAAGTCTCTGAGCTACCAGTGAGACCATAGCTGGCCCAGAACCTTGCTACCTGACCTGGAACCCATTACTGTAAGTGTGTCCCCAACTGGCCCCTGCTGCTACATAGGCACCTAGAGCTGGTCTCTGCAGCAAAATGTGTGAGCACCACTGGCTTTGGCCACCACTGCTGTCTATCCTGATCTCTAGCAACTGCTTAGGATCCCACAGCCTTTGCAAACACCACAGACTTCCCATAGTGCTCAAAAAGCATTACACAGTTGTTGATGCTATGGACCCAGTGGCCTGAATGGGAGAGATATCATCCCCCTACATCTGGTGACACTGCCTTCCCCCACACTTGGCACCCTGCACCTTTAGACCTAGGGTTACAGCATAATCCAGCATGCCCCCACCCACAGGTGAAAGGAATCTTTTATTTAAATCAATTCACAAAGTCTGGGAGAAGTGACTACTTCTTCAAAGATACAGAAACATATGCAAGGCAATAGGTATCACAGAGAACCAGGCAAGCGTGTCTCCACCAAGAAAATACAGTAAACTTCCAGTAATTTACCTCAAAGAAATGGAATCCCAAGACTTACCTCACAAAGAACTTAAAATAATTGTGCTGCAGATACTCAGGTATTTACCAGAGAACACATGCAACTTAATAACATCACAAAAACAGGACAAAATAATGAGAAGCTCAACAAGGAGAAATACAACATTAAAAACAGTCAAACAGAAATATTGGAAATGAAGAATACAATGGTTGAAATGAAGAATTTAATAGAGAGCTTCAACAGCAGACATGAACAAACAGAAGAGAAATTGAGTGAGCCAAGAGATTAATTGAAATTATCTAATCAGAGGAGCAAAAAGAAAAAAAAAGTGAAAAGGAATAAAGAAACTTTATGGGAATTATGGGAAACCATTAAAAGAAATAATGCAGGCATCACTGGAGCCTGAGAAAGAGAAGAGAGGAGGAAAGTTAGTAGAAAACTTATTTAAAGAAATAGTAATTAAAAACTTCTTAGACATGGGGAGAAATTTGGACATCAAAGTTCATGAAGCTAGTAGGCCACCTTGAAATTTCAATCCAAAATGATATTCTCCAAGACACATTATAATAAAGCTGTCTAAAACCAAAGGCAGAGAAAGAATTTTAAAAGCATCAAGAGAAAAAAAAACTCATTAAGAGAACACCCAAAAGACTACAGGCAGATTTCTCAGCAGAGACCTTGCAGACCAAGAGAGAATGGAACGATATATTCAAAGTGATAAAAGGGCACCTGGGTGGCTCAGTTGGTTGAGCATCTGACTTGATTTTGATTCAGGTCATGATCCCAGGATCATGGGTTCAAGCTCCACAACAGAATCGATGCCGGGTGTAGAGTTTGCTTAAGATTTTTTGTCTCTCCCTCTGTGCCTATATCCCACTTGCACACACTCTTTCTCTAAGATAAATTTAAAAAATACATACATACATACATACATAATTACATAAATAAAGTGATTAAAAAGAAAAAGAAACTGTCCATTGAGAATACCTAGTAAAGTTGGCCTTCAGAATGGGATAAAAATATGATGTGAATATGATATAAAAACTTTTCCTAGGGGAGCCTGGGTGGCTTAGTTGGTTTAGCATCTGGCTTTGGCTTCATGATCTCACAGTTCGTGGGTTCAAGCCCTGCGTTGGGCTCTGTGCTGACAGCTCAGAGCCTGGAGCCGGCTTCGGATTCTGTGTCTCCCTCTCTCTCTGGCCCTCCCCTGCTCGTGGTGTCTCTCACTGTCTCTCAAAAATAAATAAAAAGCATTTAAAATATTTTAAAAAAAGACTTTCCCTAATAAAGTATGGGGGGGACTCATCAGAAACCTAAACTATTTTACAAAAAATAATGAAAGGAGTTCTTCAAGATGAAAAAAAAAAGGATGCTAATTAGTCAGATGCAAACACACTGGTAAAGGTAAGTGTATAATTGTAATTGGAATACCCTAAAACTGTACTTTTGTGATGTGTTAACTTCTTAACTCCATACAGTGGTTAAAGACTAAGTATTAAAAACAGTTCTAGCTTCAACAATTAACAAATTGTTGATGCATAGACAACATGAAAGGATGTAAAATGGTAACATCAAATACATAAAAGGTGGAGAGTAAAGGAAAAAGTTTTCGTCTGACATCAAAGTTATATTTACCTATGTTGAATAGACTATTACATATAAAATGCACTTTTGGTAATCACAAATCAAAAATCTACAACAGTTACACAAAAGGTAAAAAGGTAATCAGAACATACCACTACAGAAAATCATCAATTTACAAAAGAAGGCCTCAAGAAAGGAGGAAAATAAAAATAGAATGACAAAGCAGTCAGAAAACAATAAGATGACATTAGTAAGTCCTTACCATCAATAATTAATCTAAATGATAATAGATCAGATTTTCTAATCAAAAGGCATACAGTGAACAAAAAGTAAAACAAAACAAAAGCATAAGACCCAACTATGTACTGCCTACCAGAGATTCACTTCAGCTTTAAGGACACACATAGGCTCAAAGGATGGCAAAACATATTCCATTTAAATGGAGACCAAAAGAGAGCAAGCATTGCCACTATATTTGTATCAGATAAAATAGACTTTATGACAAAATAATGAAAAGTAAGGCACCTGGGTGTCTCAGTCAGTAAAGTGTCCGACTTTGGCTCAGGTCATGATCTCACTATTCATGGGTTCAAGCCCCGCATTGGGTTCTGTGCTGACAGCTCAGAGCCTGGAGCCTGTTTCAGGTTCTGTCTCTCCCTCTCCCTCTGCCTCTCCCCACTCATTATCTGTCTCTCTCTGTCTCAAAAATCAATAAAACAACAATATTATAAAAAATAATGACAAGAGACAAAGATGGTTATTATACAATAAGGTTGTCAGTTCATCAAGAAGATATGACTTGCAACTAAGATATATATGCAATTGACATCAGGGAACCTAAATATATTAGGCAAATACTAATAGATCTAAAGGGACAAATACACAACAATAAAGGGGGACTTCAACATCCAACTTTCAGCAATTGATAGATCGTCCAGACAGAAAATCAGTAAGAAAACGTCAGACTTTAAGCCAAATAAAACTAAGACACATGCAAAACATTCTCTACAAAAGCAGCAGACTGTACATTCTTTACAAGTGCACACAGAACATTCTCCAGGATATATTACATGACAGCTCACAAAATAAGCCTATGCAAATTTAAGAATATTGAATTTCTACTAGGTATTTTTTTCTGACCACAGTGGTATGAAGCTAGAAGTCAATAAAAGAAGGAAAGGTAGAAAGTGCACAAACAGGTGCCAGCTAAATAACATGCTCCTGAACAAACAATGGTCAAAGAAGAAATCCAAAGGGAAATGAAGAAATATCTTGAAACAAATGAAAATGGAAGCACAACATATCAAAATCTATATATGCTGCATAAGCAGTTCTAAGGGAGACATGTGTAGTGATAAATACCCATATGAAGAAGTAAGAAAGGCCTAAATAAACAATCTAAATTTACACCTCAAAAACCTTTATAAAAACCCAAACAAACAAAAATACAGGGAGTAACAGAGATAAAAGTTAGCAGAAGGAAGGAAATAGTCAAGATCAGATCAGGAATAAATTATTTCATTTATAAAACAATTGAGAATATCAATAAAACTGAGAGCTGTGTTTTTGAATAAAAATAAACAAAATGACAAGTACATATCAAACCAATCTAGAGCACATGTGTCTTGGATAAAAGATAAAGAGACTAGTATTAGCTGCCATTTATTGACCATATGCTACATGCCATACTTTGTATATTCATAATCATTTTATTCTCACAATAATCCTGAGAGATAAGTAGTGTGGTCCTCAAATGATGAAGCTTACAGAATTTCAGTGACTTGCTCAATTTCACATTCTATTAAGTGGCAGAACCCAGGAAGGTCTGACTCCACAGTACTTGTTCTTCACACTACATTAAACAGCTAGTAATGAGGAAAACACAATTAGGAAAGTCTCTAATCTACTATTTGCATTTCTCTTGTTGTGGTTTTTTTCTTCTTTCTCTTAGAGAAAAATGTCTACTTTCCTTAAAATTAACATCCATAAACAGACGACAGAGCAAGCACATTCGACAAGAGTATTTAAATCTGAAATGTTTATTTTCTAAGGAGTGACTTAGAATGAGTCCATTCATTTGTTACATATACAATATTCTACTGATACCTACAATCAAGACAATTATATGCTACACAAAATTAGGGTTCTATGTATAAGCAAGGCAGAGAATTTTCAGCAAACTGACAAGTGATTGCATTTTGCAATAAGAAAAACCTCTGGGGGTCCTATAGAGCACTCCTTAATTGTTTCTCTAATATTTTACTTAAAATACCCTCTCTCTTGAATTATAATGATGTATGTGAATGTCATTTCAAGGCTTATTAGCTTTGTGATGATAGGAATCACAGTCTGCTCACTTTTTTATACCCTAGAGTACCCAGTCCTTTGCTCTTCTGGAAGAGGGTGGGTATTGGAGTGGCTCCCAAAAGTTAGGCGTCATCTGAGAGGCAGACAGATGGCAGAGGCTTTCTTACAGTAGAGACTAATGTTAACCTAGGTGATCTCTTGGGAAGTTGAATGACATGTCAGGGCAGCGTGGGTAAACCTGTCTGCTAGAAGCTGAGGATGTGTCATCTGGGATAATTGCGGCGCTACGGACACAGACCATCATGTCTGTCAGTATATACTGTGCATGGAAACGGAAACACCGTGATGGTAAAGGCGACCTTTGAGATGTAACCAGAATAAAAGTGAGCTGTTCAGCAGGGAAACCTGTTCAATTCAAGTTCTTTTCATGGAAGAGTTCAAAATAAAATTAATGTGGATTTTTGACCAACATTTCCTGATTAATTCCGAAGAAAATTCAGGGTGTGGGAGGGTAATGTTGAGCATGTTGCATTGTGGTGAAGACCTTTTTTTCCTTTAAGTTTTTTTTAATGCTTATTTTTGAGAAAGAGAGAGAGAGAGAGAGAGAGAGAGAGAGAGAGAGAGAGAGAAAGGGAGAGAACAAGCTGGGGAGGAGCAGAGAGAGAGGGAGACACAGAGTCTGAAGCAGGCTCCAGGCTCCTAGCTGTCAGGACAGAGCCTGAAGCAGGTGTCAAACCCACGGACTGCAGGAGTAGGAGCGGTGTCAAAGCTGCATACTCAACCAACTGAACCACCCAAGCACCTTGGTGAAGACCTTTTAAGTACGTCTTGATTTTTTTTATAAACCAGAAAGTTGTGAAATGTGGACTGGCTCATTCAGAAGCACTGTGACAAAGCCATCAATGCACTTAAATGTGTATCTGAGCATCTGTTATTTGGATTGCATCCATGCAGACAGCAGCTCAGGGGCTTCAACTGAGGGTGGTGAGGGTCAGAGAGATGAAACCAAACTGGTCACTGAATATGCTGGACACATTCCAGAGAGATTTTAATTTTTTCTTAAAAAGGGATCTGTAGGTACTTTCAGTCCTAATATGATCATTATTCTAAAGACTTTGATTCACTCCTTCACTCCATTACTATTATGTTCATTTTTGTTTTTAGATTTTAGATAAATTAAAATGAAAATATTCTTGTGGCCCTTAAAAAGTATGGAAGGCCTGAGACACTTATGCATGGGATCCAGTTTCTTATGCACTCAGGGGATGAGTGGTAATACTTAACCAGAAGGACATTAATTACTTCTTGTGGTCATATACATTTATTTTAGCACCTAGGTTGTGCAAAAGTGGAATCCACTCTTTCTATGGATTTGTAGATGACTTCCTCCTATCTGTCCAGGAGTTCCTTTTCATGGACAGTCTATGAAGGCAAAATCAGGGCCAGGATTCTACCACTTCCTCCCAGTTCATTAGTAGTTAGATGGTCAAGAAGATATAAAGGGTGATGAGGGCCAAAGAAGGTTTGTGCATTCCATTGTGACATCCAGTGGGCAGAAAACAATGGCAAGGCTCAGAGGTGACTGTTTTCTTGGAGACTGATTTGTACTACCCAAGCCCACAGGCAGCTAATGCATGGACCAGACTATGTCACTCTACCAAATTGCTCTCTTTATCTTTGTCATGACACTTGTCATTAGCTGAAATTATTACACTTCTTTCTGTATTAGTTCTTGTGTTTCTGCCAACTAGAATGTCACCTTCTGAAACATCTTCTATTCCTATCATCTAAAACAATGCCTCAAAATAATAGGCAACTGATTATTATTTATCAACTATCTTATTCAGATATTAATGTCTAAAACTGTTTAAGAACTCTTTGAGGAAATTTATACAGCTCATTCTGTGTTAATCAGGACTTTGTCAAAATACAGCTTTTCTTCTGAGATCCCTTCAAACATCTTCTTTCTGAAGCACTGGGATATTTAACAGATTCTAGACATTTCAGGTTAAGACCCTTAATCATGATGCATCTTGACAAGTGATGAGTGTCAGAGTTCTTGAAGTAGCCTCATCAGAGATCAGCTGCTCCAAGGTTGAGCAAGGTCAAGACTTGCAAAGAGTTGATATTCTGTGAGAACAGCAAAATGTCAATTGCAGGCATGGAAGAGAGGCATGGTGTGTGTGTGTGCCTTGGGGGATATACGTGGTCTTCAAGAAATCTTTCCCTGTCCATTAGAGTGTGTGCTGGCAGACCAATGTCATCTGAGAACATGAATGGGCTGGCCCAGGCTTAACGTCAGTGGGACAGACCAGGACAAGAGAGGACAGGACAGGCTTGCTAATGTGGAAAGAGTCTGAAAAGACAGTTCTGGTAGTAGATTATGTGCATCCTATCTAAACCAAAGGCAGAAACAACAGACAGAAGGTAGAGTTTCTCTGAGCAGCTGAGCAGAAAGGAGATTCAGCAATAGTAACCTGACATCCTGAGAGCATCAGGGCAGGGATAGAAAAATATGCATAACATGGATGAATGAATAAACAGTAAGACTGAAGCATGTCAGCTCTTAATTAACAATAAAACACAGCAAACAAAGTCAAGTAAGTAAAACAAAACCCAAAGATCAGACATCCCAATGAGGAAGACATGAGTCTTCCCTTGGAAATGGCTGGTTTCTAGTTGAGTGGGGAATTCTTAAGGCTAGTTTGGAATTGGTAGAGACGACACAGAACTATTTAGGATTATTTAGGCTATTTAGGACAAGATGTCTCCATTGTAGAGGGCAAGTGATCCTATGTTTCTGCATAGACAAGCCCCTGTTTGTGTAGTCCCCTTCACCAGCTTCCCTAATGCCTTGCACTCACCTCTAGTATGATATAATAACTCGGAATGTGTTGGCTTCTTTACTTTTCTTCTTGAGGATCTCAGAGTGTGGGTTGGCTTAGGGAAGAGGGCAGAGCTCTATGTACCCACATGGTACAAATGCTCTCCTGTAGATGGTTGTTCTCTCCAGGTGTTTCAAGGAAACCATTTATTTGTGGCTGTCTACACCACTGGCCAGTGGATCCTCACCCTTTCTGGCATACTCATCTGCCTCTGTTAATAGCCATTTACTCAGTGAAGACAGTAATCCATCTGTTACAGGACCCCCAAGATGAGGTTCTTGAGTCTCCATGTCATAGAAATGTACAGTGAACTCAAGTGAAAGAAAGCAGGTGGAGTTTATTAGAGATAGCTTGACAAGAAAGAGAATGTCACTCCCAGAAGGGGTAGCATCCAAGGCTTATAAAGGCACTTTTCCAAGGAGTAATGGGCAGGGAGTAGAGAAGCATCCTTTAGTCCTACCGTCATTATCTTGTGGTTGTTATTTTTAGTGGACATGAGACAGTAACAGGATGCTTTTCTCCATGGTTGACATTCTTTTAGGGCTCCTGGAAAATAGGAGTACTTGTGCAAGCAGGCTTAAAATTGTTACTTCTAATTTTTCCCAGGCAAACAGTACTCCCTGATGGGTATTACCTCTCATTTCTTCTCTTTACTGGAAGAAGGCATTTGTCTCGCAGTGTATGGAGACTCTTAACCCTTGCCCCAGACCAGTGGCTTTATAGAGTTAAGATCTTGCTTTCCCCATACTGTTCTCACATGTGCCCACAATCCAGGCTTTTATAATCCATTCACAGCTACCATTCTTTTGTTTGTCTGTTTACCGTAAACATTTTGTCAAGATTTGGGAGGCAGCCTAGGATGGTGATATGATCTTGAATAGACCTGGTTTGAATCCTGTTTGGGCCATTTAGCTGTGGAGGCTTAAGGAAATTATTGACCCTTCTCTAAGTAGAGGTTCCTTTTGATGGAGTCAACTCTTGTCTTTCTCCTTACCTATCACCATCCACTCACCCCAGGAGAGCAGTCCAAGCCAATATGTGTTATGGACAAATATCAAATACACTTTAAAAGTATGGAGAGCAATAAAGAAATTGAAGGAAACATGCTTCAATTTTTAAAAGAAAACTTTCAAGTAAGCAATGCAAAATCCAGAATAGCAGTAGTTCCAATTGAATGAAATGCACATCATCTCTAGGTGACCCAAAAATTGGAGCAACATTTCTTTGGTGGTGTGAAAAATTGAGCCCATTTGTTTAAAAAAAAGAGGTGAGGTGGGGGAAAGAAAATCACTCATGCTACTTTAGAGCATGCCTCATACATTTTCCATTTCAAATCTCACTTATAGTAACAGATAAATGTTTCTTTACAGCCCTCCAAAAAATGTTTTACATTTAAAAGCTGCATGTTTAGCTCAACCCAGTTTTCCACTAGAATAGATAGCCTTTTAAAAATATGCAGTGGATAAAAATGGTGATTATACTGTCCAGAGTTTGACATAAATCTGCCTATAACATTTGGGACAAAATAATACAGTTAAATTTTTCTCTCAAATCATAAAGTGGGACAAACTGCTCAGAATTAGCTTCATGGTTAGAATGAAACTTTTAGCCATAAAGTGCACATACATTTGCAGCTTGATCAGGGATTTGCATTTGTGCCATCCTTGTTTCTCTGTTCCCTAGAGATCCTTGAATTGTTAAGAAAAAGAAACAGAATGAAAGAGCTTTGGACCTGATTCCTTTCCAGTTGTGGGTACATTGCTTCACAACCCTCCCACTACCCTGCCCTCTTCTCTGTCAGGATTGATTGCCTCAGTGGAAGTCAGAGACTGGAGCCCAGGGAGTGCATTTACCATTCACAAAAGTAGGTCTTAAAGCAGTACAAATTTCCCATGTTTGTAATTTTTGTGTATGAGTAATGCATTTACTTGATTTAGACATCAAACAATTAGAAGAAGGGGCCCTTGGGTGGTTCAGCCAGTTAGGCATCCAACTTCGGCTCAGGTCATGATCCATGGTTCATGGGTTTGAGCCCCATGTTGGGCTCTGTGCTGACAGCTCAGAGCCTGGAGCTTGCTTCATAGTTTGTGTTTCCTCTTTCTTTGCCCCTCTCCCACTGTGCTCTCTCTCTCTCTTAAAAATAGATAAACATTAAAAAATTATAAGAAGAAAGACAATAAAAAGCTCCTTTCCCACCCTCCACTTGTTCTGTATCTGTTCTGTCTCCAGCACCCACAACAGGTAACTACTGTTCATGTTTCTTGTTTATCCTTCTGGTGGAGTTGTATGTACATGCAAGCCTTTCCAGGTATGCACATATGCATATACATGCATACTCTCATAGACACATGTAAGTACATACAATTTTCTCTTGCTGCTATATTGATGGCTTAAAACAATCACATGTATTCTCTGTCAGTGTCAGTGGGTCAGGTCTGGACACAGCTTACCTGGTTCTCTACTGAGGGCCTCACAAGACTGCAGATGAGGTATCAGCCAGACTGTATTGGGAGCTTGGGGCCCTTCTCTGAGCACACATGGCTGTTTGTAAAATTCAGTTCCTTGTTCTTCTGTGGGCCTCAGCTCCTAGAAGCTGTATGAGGCTCCAGCATAAAGTTCTATGTGTAAGCAGTTCAAGTCATGACACCTCATGACTACAAAGCCATCAAGGAAGTCTTCCTAATTCTTAGGGAGGATCCGGTCTCTATTTTAAGTATTCTGCCTGATTAATTCAGACCCAACTGGGATACTTCCCTTTTGATGGACTCATACACAACAGATTTGAGACTTGTAGTTTCTGCTTTGATAGACAAAAAGCTTGGACATCATATATTTTCACAACAACTAAGAAATATGAAGAAACCAAATTAACACTTTTCTTAGGTCAATCAGAGAGTTGAGATTACAGAGCAAATTGCTATCCCCAGAACTGGGGAAACAGATTACAGTGAATCACAGTTTTCTGGGAGCAGAAGCTTGGAGTGGGGGGGCATATAAGTGGAAAATAAACAAGAGAGAAATAATAATGAATGTCCAAGTTGGTGGCTACCATCCCCTCCTCCTGCGGACACAAAATCTACAGCTATATATGGATCATTTCTTTCTGATAAAGATCTGAATACCAGTTGAACTACTTTTTTACAACAAATAATAAAAAAGGCACGTCAATATGGGTAGTTGAAGCAGAGATATGTCCTTGCAAAAATAACCTCACTGTCTGCATAGTGACACACAGTAGGGAGAATTCTCACCAGTTTGATGCTTACTTCTCCTGGAGAGCTGAGGCATTGATGGTGCACATCAGGCACCTAGGCCTCTGGGATCTGCACTGGAGAGACAAACCCCTAGAATATTGGCTTGGAAAAACAATGGGATTGATGTCAAGGGGTCCCAGAGTGCCAGAGGATACTGATACTGAGATTTCCCACTTGGAGGACTCCTGTGTGGTCTCAATTACCCTGAGGCCTAGCAAAGGAATAGAATTTTAAATTTCCTGGACTGTAAGTGAGGGAAATTCATTTGTTAATCTAAGGACATCAGCTAGAGGAGCAGGGGCAGTTGAAATGCTCCCCAGAGACAGAGGCATGGGCAGATGCCTTTGTTGCAAGCTCCACACAGCCTGATAGCACAGGCGACAAGCTTGGATGTGGCCCCAGTGTTCTCTCACTCCTTAGCTAAAGTCTGCAAGCTCAGGCAGTTGTGAAACCTCCCTGTCCTCAGCAGGAGCTAGCACCCATGAGTGGTAGTAGCATCCTCCCACTCCCAGCCTAAATCTGGTACTCGAACACAGACAAGGCATTCTCCCACTGCATTCCTGAAGCCTGTGGACCACACCATCATGGCCTTTCCCCCCTGTCTTTCTGAAGTTGGCAAGTGTGCCCCACCCTATTCACTCTCCAGCTGCCTTGCTAAATTCAGCAGCAGTGCACACCCACACAGAGGATGCCCCTTGATCTCCTGGTGACCATGGGGACTAGCATTCTGGAGCTCCAGAAGACTATAACAACTGGACAAACAATTGTTAACAGGCCACTACCACTAGGCCACTTCATAGACAAACTAAAACAGAACTCTTGTCTTCCTTTGAAAAAGGTCTATTTACTTCACCTGGAGCTTCAGCCTGAGGGACAGCCTTCAGTTTCCCACACATGTATAGAGGCTAAAGAGGTGCTCCCATGGGCTGTAAGTAAGGAGATTCCATTACTGTGCACTCCCTTAGCCTCACTACATCTTGATGAGATTTCCCTAAGAGAAGCTTATACACTTGTCTGGAGCACCAATTTTTGCAACTGTCACCCAGGAGAAACCTCCAAATCACCTTGTCTGAATGCCAGCAGGGATTCTAATTGTAACCCCACAGGACTGTATATATTTTCATACATTAAAAGCTGCTGCCTGAGGGTATGACTTTCAATCAGCCTGAAACTAGGTGCTAAATGAAATTTCTCTCCTTGGATCATTGACAGGTCTTGACACACCTTCAACAATGGCGGTATATTAAGAATAAATCAGGTGGTTTAAACCATCACAAAGGTTCAAGAGACAACCAAGAGCTAGGGAAAGATTGAATGAGAAGGATTATTATCTACACAAGACAGAGAGAGGTTGCTGTCTCCACTTAATACATAAAACATAAGAAATCATGCAAAATGAAAACATAGATAAATCTGTTCCAAATGAAAGAACAAAACAAAACTCAGACGAATACTTTAATGATACAAAAATAATTTATCTGATAAAAAATTCAAAGTAATGGTCATAAAGATGCTCATTGAACTTGCAAAAAGAATGAATCAACATAGTGAGAACTTCAACAAAGACAGAAAATGTAAGAAAATATAAGAAACTACCAAACAGAGGGGCCTGGGTGGCTCAGTCTGTTGAGTGTCCAACTCTTGATTTTGACTCAGGTCATGATTTCAGAGTCATGAGATCAAGGCCTGCACTGGGCTCTGCACTGAGTTTGGAGTCTGCTTAAGATTCTCTTTCTGTCTCTGTCTCTGTCTTTCTGTCTTTCTCCCTGCCCCCTTCACCCCTTCCTCTCCTTCTCTCAAAAAAAAAAAAAAAAAAGAACGAACTACTGAACATAAGTTATAAAACTGAAGAATACAGTAGCTGAACTAAAAAATACACAAGAAGGGTTCCATAGCAGACTGGATGAAGCAAAGACAAAACAAAACAAAACAAGAAAA
>NC_043703.1:81132436-81137486 GCF_006229205.1 Suricata suricatta | reverse complement strand
GTTAGAGCAAATGCACTTAATAGATATGGGTAGAACATTCCAGGACATTCTATTCAAAAGCAGAAAAATATACATTCTTAAGTGCACATGGACCATTCTCCAAGGTTCATCAAATGTTCGTCCATAAAACAAGTCTCAATAATTCAATAAGATAGACATTGTACCAAGCATCTTTTTTGAGTACAATGGTATGAAACTGGAAATTAATTACAAGAAGAAAATAAGGACAATTACAAATACATGGAAATTAAATACACGTTATTGACCTATTTGGTCATAGAATAAGTCATAGAAAAAATAAGTACAGTATTTAAAGCCAACTGAAAACAGAAATACAAAGTATCAAAATTTATGTAATGCAACAAAAATGATCTTAAGAAGGAAGTTCATATCAATACATGCTTGCTTCATGCCAAAAAATCTCAAAGAAACAATTTAACTTTACAACTAAAGGAACTAGTAAAAGAACATATGAAGCCCCTGGTGAGTAGAAAGAAGGAAATAATAAATTCATAGCAGAACTAAAAGAAATAAAGACTAAAATGACAAAAGAAAGGTCAGTAAAGGCACTTAGGTTAAATGTCTGACTCAATTTCAGCTCAGGTCATGATCTCATGGTTTATGAGTTTGAGCCACACATCAGGATCTGAACTGACAGTGTTGAGCCTGCTTGGGATTCTCTGTCTCCTGTCTCTCTCTCTCCCCTTTCCCCTCCCCAGCTCACTCGCTCTCTCTCTTTCTCAAAACTAAATAAATAAACATTAAAAGAAATAAAGAAAGGTCAGTGAAACTAAGAGCTGAATCTTTAAAAAGATAAACAGGGGCACCTGGGTAGCTCAGTTAGTTAAGCATCTGACTCTTGATCTCTGCTCGGGTCTTGATCTCAAGGTCATGAACCTGTACTGGGTTCCATGTTGGGCATGGAGCCTACTTAAAAATTTTTTTTAAATAAAAAGACAAAAAAACCTTGAAAAATCTATACTTAGACTCACAAAAAAGGGGGGGGGAGTAGAGGGGGCTCAAAGAAATAAAAATAAGAAGTGAAAGAGAAGTTATTATTGATTACCACAGAAATACAAAAGACTATGAGACTACTATAAACAATTTAACACAACAAATTGGGCAACCAGGAAGAAATGGATAATTCCTAGAAATATAAAATCTTCTACACCAAATAATGAGGAAATAGAACATCTGAATGTATCAATTACTAGTAAGGAGATTAAATCAGTAATGAAACGTCTGCAACACACAGAAGTGTAGGACCATGTGATTTTGCTGGTGAATTTTACTTAATATTCAAAGAAGATATAATAGCTATTTTTTTCAAACTCTTCCAATAAACTGAAGAAGAGGGAAACATTTCAATCATCTTACAAGGCCAACATTATCCTGATGCCAATCCCAAGCAAGATACCACATAAAAGAAAATTACAGGCTAATATCCATAATAAATAGAGATACAAAATCCTCAACAAAGTATTAGTAAAATGAATTCAATAACACATTAAAAGGATCATACACCATGATCAAGTGGGATTTATTCCAGAGATGCAAAGATGGTTCAACATTCAAAAATCAATCAACATGATACACTACATTAACAAAATGAAAAATAAGAACAATATGATTGCTGGGAGCCAAGAAGGGGTTAAAGAACTCTGGTGGAAAAACTAAGGCAGAACTGACTAACTTTGTTAAATGTTACCGCAAGATAAGCAGCAGTAAATAGCTGTTAGTTCCTGAAGAGTCATAAATAGCTATTGGCTCCAGGAACTAAGATTACCCTCAGTTAATGTCTGACAGGTCCCTGGTACTGTGTGCCTTCCCCCACGTTCTTTCCCCCTTCCCCACATTTTTCTTCCCCCCTGGTTGTGTATATAATCAGCTTCTTTGAATAAACGTTAGAGCTTGATCAGACCTCCTGTCTTGCTCTTATTCTTTGTGTCTCTTGTTCCATCCATTCACCCGTTCCCTCCTCCAGGTTCCCCATTGAATGACCCTGCTGGCCGGGGCATATGATCATCTCAATAGATGCAGAAAAAGCACTTGATGAAATTCAACACCAATTTATGATAAAAATTCTCAAAAAGTAGGTGTAGAGGGAAACTAACTCAATATAATAAAAACCACATATGACAAAATCACAGCTAATATCTTATTAAATGGTGAAAAACTGAAAGCTTTTCCTGTAAGATAGGAATGACAAAGATTCCTACTGTTCCCACTCATTCAATACAGTATCTGAAGTTCTAGTCACAGCAATTAGTAAAGAAAAAGAAATAAAAGTCATATAAATTGAAAAATAAATAAACTGCCATTATTTGCAGATGAAATGATACTAAATGTAGAAAATCACAAGGGGCACCTGGATGGCTCAGTCGGTTAAGAGTCCAACTTCAGCCCAGGTCATGACCTCATAGTTTGTGAGTTGGAGCACTGCATCAGGCTCTGTGCTGACAGCTCAGAGCCTGGAACCTGCTTCGGATTCTGTGTCTCCCTCTCTCTCTGCCCCTCCCTGGCTCATGTTCTGTCTCTCTGTCTTTCTCTGAAGAATAAATAAACATTAAAAAAAGACTAAAAAGAAAAAAGAAAATCCCAAGGATTCCTCTCAAAAAACTGTTAGAACTAATAAATAAGTAAATTCAGTAAAGTTGCAGGATACAAAATTAATATGCCAAAATTTCTTGTGTTTCTATGTACTGTTAATGATCAGAAAGAGAAATAAAAAAATAATTCCATTTACAATCATATCAAAATAGAATGAAATACCAAAGGCTATATTTATATTTACTTAAAAATAATATGATTATCTCAGTAGATGGAGAAAAGGATTAAAGGCACTGAAAACTATATGATACTGATGAAAGAACTTGAAGACACAAATAAATGGATAGATATTCTATAACTCATGGATTGGAAGAATTGATATTGTTAAAATATCCATACTACCCCAAACCATCTACACATTCAATGTAATCCCTACCAAAATACCAATGGCATTTTTCTCAGAACTAGAACAAATAATTCTAAAAATTTTTGGAGCCACAAAAGACCCCAAATAGCCAAAACTATCTTGAAAAAGAACAAAGTAGAAGGTATCATGCTTTCTGATTTCAATCTATACTACAAGGCTATAGTAAACAAAACTGATGCAAGGCTCCAAACTCCTAACATATGCTCCTATGTTTCAATAAACTTCACTTATAAAAAACAAATTCAAAGGTAACATTATTAAGAATTTCAAGGGGTGCCTTGTGGCTCAGTTGATTGGCAGACCCTTGATTTTGGGTCAGGTCATGATCTCAAGGTCATGAGATTGAGTCCTGCCTCAGGCTCTGTGCTGGGTATGTAGCCTGCTTGAGATTCTCTGTCTCTCTCCTTGTCCCTCTGCCCCTCCCCTCCTCAAAAAAAATTTTTTTAAGATGGTGACCATTCATTAGAGCATTAAACTCAAATGTAAGGCTCTTCTGAGTATGGGAGTCTACTTTGGCCCCTGGTCTATAAAGCCAGCCCATAATAGAATAGTGGTTTATAGAATAGTTCCCCAGGCTATTTTGGAAACTACATCAAGGTGTTTCGAACTGTCAAAATAATTCTAAGGTGTGATTGTCATTTTGTGTATGGTGGAGTGCCAGAGAACTAAACCTCCTGAATGTTATGTGATAAACATTTGTCCACACCCCCAAAGCATGAATGCCAGTTGTATCTAGACAATCAAATGGCTGAAAATGTACTTACAAAGATCTGAACCTAGAACCTAATTCTGTTTAAGGTAAAGACTTAAAACATTTTTGCAATTTTAACGTACTTAGAGATTCCAAAGAGAGCACCTGCCAAGTAATTTGAGATAATGCTGTACATGGTGTTGTTTGTAATTTTCTTGAGTTATTTATCTTTTTGGAACATGATCTCTTCAATGATGTGGATTCTCACCACCGTTTTCCAAGGCTGTCACAATTTCAATGGTCATATAGATTTATATGGACACAAATTTGCTTATTTATCCCTTTTATAAAAATGTAAATTATAAGGAAAATTCTTGACAATATTCAGCTCAATATTTGTATTCTTACCATTTGTAATTTATTTATTATAATTTGGCATATGCCTATGGAACTTTCATTTGTCTTCAGATAGAATAGAGACTGCATTGTGTATGAAATAAAAACAATTTTTTAAATGTAAAATTTTATCAGTGTGGGCATAATACTGATGCATATTTTCTTTTGAACTTTTGTATGGAGGTAGATTATCATCTATGAATTTCATTCCATGATAGGTTAGCCTGTCACACAGCATCCATCATCCATGTCTTCATTTTCTTTAATATAATTTATTGCCAAATTGGTTTCCATAAAACACCCAGTACTCATCCCAACAAGTGCCCTCCTCAATGCCCATCACCCACTTTCCTTTCTCCCCCACCTCCCATCAATCCTCAGTTTGTTCTCTGTATTTAAAAGTCTCTTGACACATGTGCCAATGGAATAGAATAGAGAGCCCAGAATTGGACCCAGAAGTGTATGGCCAATTAATCTTTGACAAAGCAGGAAAGAGTATCCAATGGAAAAAAGAGAGCCTCTTTAGCAGGTGGTGCTGGGAGAACTGGACAGCAACATGCAGAAGAATGAAAGTAGACCACTTTCTTACACCACACACAAAAATTAACTCAAAGTGGATGAAGGACCTGAATGTGAGATGGGGAAACTATCAAAACCCTAGAGGAGAAAACAGGAAACATCCTCCTTGACCTCAATTGCAGCAATTTCCTAGTTGACACATCCCCAAAGGCAAGGGAATCAAGAACAAAAATTAACTATTGGGACCTCATCAAGATAAAAAAAACTTCTGCACTGCAAAGGAAACAATCAAAAACAGAATGGGAAAAGATAGTGGCAAAAGGCATATCAGATAAAGGGCTAGTATCCAAAATCTACAAGGAACTCACCAAACTCCATACCTGAAAAACGAATAGTCCAGTGAGGAAATGGGCAGAAGACTTGAACAGACACTTCTCCAAAGAGGACATCCAGATGGCCTACAGGCA
>NC_043703.1:81126201-81132336 GCF_006229205.1 Suricata suricatta | reverse complement strand
TGGAGAAGGACAGATACCATATGTTGTCACTCAGGTCTACCAGGAGAAACCTAATAGGAGACCATGGGAATGGGAGGCGGGGGGAAAGAGTTGGGGAGATGGAGGGAGGTAGATCATGAGAGACTTTTGAATGCTGAGCACAACCTGAGAGCTGAAGAAGGAGAGGGGATGGGGAGGGGAGTGATGGTCATAGAGAGGGGCACTTGTGGGGAAGAGCACTGGGTGTTATATGGAAACCAACTAGGTAATAAACTATATGAAAAAGTATCCATAAAAAAATAAAGATGCCAATCTCAAAAAAATAAAAAGAATTTCTTATAGTTTGCCTCCCTTCCTCTCTATAACTGTTTTCCTCCTTCCTCTCCACCATGGGTTTCTGTTCCATGTCTTCATTGTGACTTTAGTGGAAAGGCTTCTAGTGTGTCCCTATTAACAAAGTGCTGGCTTTTGGAATAAGATAGCTATATTTTATTTGTTTTATTGAATCAAATCTTTTAAATCAAGAGTGACTATTGAGTTTTGTCCAAGCCCTTTATGACAAAGTTTTCACAGATGGCAATATGGCATTTTTTCTTTATACCTAATTGATGTGCTAAATTACATTAATAAATTACCCAGAGTAGAGCAAGGTTTTCTGGTTTCTCTGTTAAAACCCTATGAAGTTATCCTTATTTGGTGAAAAACAATGCAAGGGAAGAAGCTGGGAGGTTCACTGTCATCCCAGTACACCAGCCTCTAGAATGCAATTTTTGACTTGGTAAATTTACAAACACCAGTTAATCCTTAGATTTGGTTGTTAAAACTCCAAATGTTCCAGAGGTTGACCACACATGCTGGCATAATGACAGAGCATCTACTGATAAAAATGGTCTTGGAGAGAGTGATAATGTCTTTCTGCAATCCCCTCACCAGGACCCTAAAATGTTGTCCCTGAGATTGGTTTATCTGGGAGCATTTACCTTCTTTTCCTTTTTCCAAACCCATCACTGGTTACCACCTCCTTGCACAATGCAAACAAGAAGAGTAGAGAGAACGCATCCACTCCAAACGACTTGGCCAGGCTAGAGGCACTTGTTCCTGTACACATGGCCTAGAACAGAAAGACAGACAACAAGCCAGCCAACAAGATGACTGCATGTAAACAGATAGTATTTTGACAGAATACCTTTCCAGGCAATACATGATTTACATTCACAGCAGTCTCTGAATGGGTGCTATCCCTTTTACCACGCTGCCCACCAAGCATCTGAGAATCAGGGTTCTTTTGAGTTTAAGACCATGGTCAACAAAAGGCAGAGCCAGGCCTGGGTCCCGGTACTTATCCCTTACCGAAGAAGCTTTTTTGGAGTATACACATTGCTGATAAGTGTAGTTATGGCTCCAAATGTGCTCATATGTGGAGAATGGGGCTTTTAGAAAGTGCAGAAGTGCCAGTGGCAGTGGGAAGGAAGATCGTGGGATTCTAGCTCAGAGGGAGTTGGCAGGGACGATGTGGGGGGTGCAGTGCTTTTCCAGAGCCAGTGCTGCTTGCCAAACCTGTGGGAAGGTTTCTGAGGGCTCTCTCTCTCCATCCAGAAAGAAAGGCGTGAGGGAGAAAAGGGAGGAACAGATGCAAACATTTAAACTTCTTACTATTTTATTTTTAATGTTTTATTTAGAAATAAATTCACAAAAATTTTGTAAAATAATATAAATAACACCTAGACACATTTTAATCAGGTTTAACTTTTGTTAATATTTTATTCTTGTGGTTCTACCATTCTCTCTTTCTCTGGATGTATGTGTACATACCTATGGGTACATGCACAGAGATGGACAGAGCATTGTATGAACCACCTGACTGCAAGTTATATCATGGCCGTTCACATCTAAATATTTCTGCAGGTATTTTCTACAAATAGAAATATTCTCTTGTGCAACTATAATGCAGTTAACAACCTCAGTAAATTCCATATATTTAACACCGATACATTTTCATCTAATCTGTTGTTCATATTCCAATTTTGCTATTGACCCAATAGTGACCTTTAGAACATTCTCTCCCCTTCCTTGCCTTGGTTGCCATGTCTCTTTAGTCTCTTTGATCTAGATTTCTCCCTAGCCTTTCTTTTTTCTTTACAATATTGACATTTTTTAAGAAAGTCTGATCTTGTTGTTAGAATATGCTTCATTTCAGGTTTGTCTGATGGCCCCTCAATGAGTCAGTCTGTGCCCTGCCGAACAGAATACTGCATCTGCAATGTTGTGTCCTCAGAGTACCGAATTTGGAAGCTCATAGTACACTTGCAATTATATTTGAAAAGGAGATGAAATAGGGGAACCTGGGTGTCTCAGTCGGTTAAGCATCTGACTCTGGATTTCCACTCAGGTCATGATCTCATGGTTTGTGTGTTCAAGCCATACATCTGGCTCTGGACTGACATTGCAGAGCCTGCTTGGGATTTTGTCTCTCACTCTCTGCCCCACCCTTGCTCACTATCTCTCTCTCTCTCTCAAAATAAATTAAAAAAAATAAAATAAGAAGACACAAAATAAAATTATACTTAATAGGCAAGGTGGGAGGAGGCCACCTGTCTCCTGATTCTGCTCACCCTTCCTGTAGGTGCCCTCAGTATCTTTTTAACACACCAAGTGACACTACCTTCTTGAAATCCCTTCTGAGACCAGATCCCACACTCCCTGGGTCAAGTCCTACCTTTGCAGACTTTCATTCCCTTTGCTCTCCCTATTCTCAGGCCTCATCACTTTCAGGGCTCTTCATACCCTGAGCAATTGGTTCCAAACATGACAGGAGAGTGTGCTTCATGATTCCATGCCTTTGACACCATTGCTTCCTCTGCTGAAGGGATCTCCCTCCTGCCAGCTGCTACCTGAGTCCCTAGAAGAAACCTATTCTTCCCTCATCTTCTTCAATCATCATGGGTTTGCACAGCCTTTCCTCACTACCCTCAGGTAGATGTGACCACTTCCTCTTCTATGCTCTTTGTACACTTTATTAATGTCTTTAATTTACACATTTATTGTCTTCAGTTGGCCCATATATTCTTGGAGAATAAGTAACATATGTCATTCATGTTCCTCATTTTGGGACATAGGAGTAAATGCCCAATGAATGGAATGCACTAATTAGTGAGTGAATGGACGAAGCTATACCAATAACAAAGTTCATCATTTGGCTCAGGGTGGGCTTTCTTTATTTATTACAGAAGAAGGTGATTACACCAGTTGCTCTGGATAACATGGCATTGTGGCCAACAAAGAAGGAATCACTAAGAAATAGTTTGGTCCTATATGTAAAGACTGCTAGAGTTATCGTTAATGCTTTCAAGAATTTCATGTCTTCAGTGGCTTTGTGTCTGGTGATAAAAGCTTTTTATTTACTTATTTTTTCTGAAAGAGCTCATCACATATTCAGTACTAACCTTCCTCTCTGGAAATATGGCAACAGCCACTCTGTTGGTAGGGAAATGTTTATGTTATGCTGCACTTATATCTGATTCATTCTAACAATGACCAGGTTATTTAAAGAAGGAAACTAGCTTTCATGCACTGTTGACTGAATATACATTGGTGCAACCACATGGAAGACAGTGGGGAAGTTTCTCAGAAAATTAAAAATAGAAATACCCTATGATCCAGTAATTCCACTACTAGGTGTTTACTATACCCCTTAAATGAAAATACTAATTCAAAAATATATATGCATCCATATATTTATTGAAGCATTATTTACAGTAGCCAAGATACGGGAGCAACCCATGTCTTGTGTTTGTTGATAGATGAATGGGTAAAGAGAGGTGGTATGTATACACAATAAAATATTGCTCAGCCATATACAAGGATGACATCTTGCTATTTGTGACAACATGAGTAGATCTAGAAGATATAATGTCAAGTGAAAGAAGTCAGAGAAAGACAAATACTGTATTTTTTACTTATATGTGGCATCTAAAAAAAGCAAGCAAACAAGTGAGCAGACAAAGAAACAACAAACAGACTCAAATATAGAGAACAAACTGAGGGTTGCCAGAGGGGAGGTGGGTGGGAATAAGGTGAAATAGATAAAGGGGATTAAGAGGTACAAACGTTCATTAATACAACCAATAAGGCATGAGATGAAAAGGACAGCATCGGGGGTATTGTCAATAATATTGTAATAACGTTATTTGGTGACAGATGGTAGCTACACTTATCTGACAAGCAGTGAGTAATGTATAGAATTAAAGAATCATTATGTTGTACACCTGGAACTAATACAATATTGTATGTTAATTATACTTCACTTAAATAAATAAATAAAAATAAAGAAGGAAACTCATTCATTTGTAGTTACTTTAGACAGCAATTAGCTTCATGATTTCAAATTAAACAATTCTCTTTATTTAGAACTTTGAAGCAGCCAATATCCTCACGTCTACAGGGTTCTTCCTTTTTCAAATTGTCCTGATACAAGCCCACAGAACATAATCCTGCATGGTACATGAGATCTGTATATTAGAAACGTCACTAACTCCAATACATAGAATTTGCTGGCTCTCATGGTTGATTATCAAAACAAAACACACAAACATGGTCCAGCACAGAAAAGTAGGTTTCTTCTTATCAGGTATTATTTAATAGTGGCACTTAAATTATTTTTTTTATTTGCCAAGAAGTATTCATCTCTTTAAGTACAGCAGTACTCCCTCATTCTCACAAGTGTTCATTTAGCACAGACTAGACCTAGTGTGCTAGGCACTGGACCACCCCCAGAGATACAAAAACTAAATCAGACAGTTTGTTTCCTAGGGGAGCTTACTCTCATTGAAGGAGACACCTCAGTGAACCAGTCATGAGCTTATCAGTGTTCCCACAGTTACTCTTTCCTGTGATTCTCTAATTAAGACCTTTCCGCTCACAAGCATCAATCATTTGGCAAACCCATTAGATACTGACCAGTTCTCTCTGCTTGGACCAAGCTTTCTTTTAATGCACACTTACCCTGGACTAGCTAGATGTTCCTCCCTAATTCTCCGATAGAGCCTACGTCTTCCTCTATCTCAACACCTACCTTCTTGTGTTTGCCTGTTTATCGCCACTTTCCCAAACTAAACAGTGAGAAATGTCAGAGACAATTTTTCTTTTGAGTTTGCATCCCTTGTTCTGAGGAGGAGCACATCTAGAGCAATGAATATTTGTTAGATGGATGGGGGAAAACAGATGAGGTAACATGTGATAGGAGTCTTGAACAACCATGGAGACAGTTGGCCTCTGTGGGTAGGGGGAGGATTCCCGAGGGTACAGACAGAGATTGAGTGGTCTCCAACAAATTTTCAGATAATGGTTTTGCTTTAAGAGATTTCTAAAAGTTAATTTTTTATAGAGAAGCATCTAGAAAAGGGAGTGATGACTCAGAGACAGGTAAAGGTTAAAGGTAAAAATTCATAAGTGAGTAACAGGCATAGACTTTTTCTCCTGCTCTGTCCAGGAGAAATATACAAACATCGTTTTTGATGCAAAGGAGGAGCAAGACTAAGAATTGATTACATTTTTTGATGATGATGAAGCTAATTGTTCATGCTAAGTTATTACTGGTTGTAAAGAATGTTCAGACAAAATGTTCATGGTCATCCTTTACTCCTAGCTTTCTCTTAAAATTTGTATCAAAGGCATTAGAAATTCTGTTAGTGCAGTCTTAAAAATAAATCAGACCATTTTAAACATAAATTCCAATTCATTAACCCTGCCACTTGGTTTCATGACCTGAAGTTTGAAAAACACTGCTCTAGATGAAGCACTTTATAGAATTTTCTCTTTTTAAGCTTTATTGCATGACTTAGTATCATCTTTTTATTATGTCCTTGATAATCCTTATACCTCCTGTCATTTCCACCTTCAAATGATGTTTGTGCTTAGCAAGTATAAAATCAATTGCCCTTCTCATAGTAAAAAATTTGTTTTACCATAGCAATTCTCTTAGGTCATTTAAAAAGATATCCTGAGTTTGTTAATTGTTTTAAAGTTACATTCTACCTATCCATTTGTTACAGCAGGAAAAAAAATTAGAATAATGTGCCTTCCCCAAATGCACAGTGACAAAAGATCGAATAACTTTGCAATGCAAGCCCCTCAGACTGTAAGAACATTGGTGCATAG
>NC_043703.1:81106773-81126101 GCF_006229205.1 Suricata suricatta | reverse complement strand
AGAGTTCATGAGTTTGAGCTCTACATAGGGCTTTGCACTGACAGTGCAGAGCCTGCTTGGGATTCTCTCTCTTCCCCTCCCACATGTTTGTTTGCTGTCTTTCTCTCTCAGGATAAATTTAAAAAAACTTTAAAATTTATATACTATTTTCTGTTATTACTTTAATAACTGTAATTACTGTTAAACTTTAATGGTCATATTTTTTAAGCTGCATATTAGGTACGGAACAAATGTTGAGCATCACTGGTGGCTAGACTACCCCTGAATTCACCACATTGTGCATTTGCAATATAAGAAAGGACTGACTTTAACTGAGGTCGCTGGACAGCAAGTTATTTCGGGGAACCATCGGTTTTTCTAGCAGTCTATTCCTTTCTTTGCTTTCTTTATATTATTTGTGTTACCTGTGTACCTCAACTGACTGAAAGAATGCACCGTGTCCAAGGTTCAAGGACAAGTCACATCTAGATACTGGGACAGTTTGGGAGCACAAATAAATGAAACCACAGTGTCGGCCCCACTTCAAGGAAATGGGTTTGGACTTTGTACCTCTGTGTTAGTGGGTGGTGGGTAGCAGGCTTGCCCCTTGGATTGTGGTGTGGTGGTACTGTGTGGTAGTAAGTAACTCTCTCGGGGAGGGTCTCTCATTTGGAAAAATGCATTCTCACAAGAAGAATCAGAAACATCTGCGATACCTTAGCCAGGTAAGGAGGACTGAACAGGGCACTGGTGATGTCATGGCAACATCCTTTCACCTTTAATTTATCTTCACACACCTCGATTGTGAATCATGCTAGCTCCTTGTTTATTAGTCTTTGCACCAGCTCTAATTCTTCTTATGGCTGGGCACCAACCTCTTCCCTGAACTTTCTGTGAGAGCTGTCTAATCATGTGCAGGATTATGGTATCTGTTGATGAGGTGCTATATTTTAATTAATATAGCTTATGAGCTCATTATCTTTTTTGGCAACACCTCACCAGTAAACATAACTTTTGTTTTCTTGTGGTGCAGCAAAGCAATATTTGTTCCATCTTCCATTTCTGAAGTTATTTTGGGGACCCAAGTGCAAGTCATGTCATCTTTTCCATATTAAATTCCAACTTATCAAATTTGCCTCTTATTTTATCCTGGGAGCCCTGATGCAATCAGCCAAAGCATTAGCTATCTCGTTGAGAATTTAAAAAGACCAAGACTGTGATGATCATTTCTCTAAATTTTAATCAGTTTTTCTACAGAAGATTCTTTCCAGATTGACATCAGTCCTTAATAATTTTTATGGTTACAAAGCCAACTGTCATTCACCCTATGCTGTCATTCAGCTAGTGTTATCTCAATTTCCTTTTAAAATGGCATGAGATCATTTCATATTAAATGCTGAACTAGAAATGTATAATGCCCACAGTGTGTGTGCAACCTACCTGTTTAAAAACCATTAAAATGAAATAAAGTTAATATGGTGTGTCTTGTTCTAGATCTTAGTGATATTCTTTCCTTTTCTGTACACTCATGAAAAGTCCTGCACAAAAGTTAACTTAGTTACAGTTTTTGCCCACCACTCTCTCATCCTTCAAAGGCAAAGCCACATCTATCCATTAGCAGCTATTCTGTGTCTTTCCCATTCTTCGCCATCCAATAAGGATCATCAGTAGACACTTGGTGATTTCATTCACAATTTCCTCAGTGACTGGTATATAATTCATTTTTGGCATAGACATCAATGTTCAGTATGACTGGGTACAATCAGACACATGCACACATACATGTATACAACCAGGCATGTGCACCTTTTCCATGTAGCTTATACTTTGATTCTCCCTTATAAGTGACTGTTTCATTCCTTTCAATCTCTAAGTCATTTTCTTCAACATTGAAGCTAGCAACAAAATAGTTAAGATCTAAGTTTTATTTTGACATATATTCTTTGTAGCAATGGGACAGCTCCATCTTTGTTCACTTTGTTCCAAATATAACTTGTTTTTCAAGTTTTTAAATTTATTTTGAGACACAGAGAGAACATGAGTAGGGGAGGGGCAGACAGAGAAGGAGAGAGGGAGAATCCCAAGCAGGCTCCGCATGGTCAGTGCACAGAGCCCAGTGCAAGGCTCAAACTCATGAAACCAGGAGGTCATGAACTAAGCTGAAATCAGGAGTCAGATGCTTAAACTACTGTGCCACCCAGATGCCCACCAAATATAACTTTCAAGAAGTATTTTTGAATCATTGGTTTCATGATTTCAGATAGTCATTCATTTTGTTCATCTTTGGAACCATACTTCCCTTTCCTTTTTATCATTTTTTCTTTATTTTTAGATTCTTCTTAAGCAGTGTTGAAGCCTTCCTTCTGCATTAGCCCAAGTGTTTCTTAATAGTTTTCCAACTGTCTTCCTTGGACCTGCCAGTCGCTTCCCATGTTGGCTGTTTTCAAGGCCACATCTGTGCCCTGCCCATGTGCACACTTAACCTCAGTCCTAACCCAGAGAACTTAGCTTGAGAATTCAGTTGCTTCTTCTTTCCAAACTGTGGCCACTCAGATGCATCATCTTTTTTTGCAATGTCAAATGAATCCCTCTTCTCTGAATTATTTTGCTATTTCATTTCCACTGTCACTCTATCTCCTAAACAGTATGGTATAACCTTCCACAACTCGTGTAACACTACTCATAAGTAAACATTAATAATGAAATAAAATTTATGTAACTGGGTAACTCCTTGCTTCCCTTGCATTTATCCTATTTAGACTATTCTTTTGTATCACTGTCAGAACTAAATGAGAGTTAGAGAACAAAACAGAGAATCACTACCAGGAAATTCATTAACTAAAGTCATGTTTGCTTTCTTACTGTCAATTTTATTTGAACCAAATTCTCCTACATTTAATGTGATGCTTAAGCTTTCTTAATAAGAAATGTACGCCTGAGTTTCTGACTATGTGTGAGCATGAAAAACCTGCATTTCTGACAGAATATTTAATGAATTAACTGAATAAAGGACGTTCAATAATCCTTGATATGTGATAAGTGCTCAATAATAGTTTTTAGAATACTAATTTTTTTACTTCATTCTCATGTTCACGTCATAAGGTTTCATTTATGATGCATATCGTTGTTTTAACAATAGTACAGGAATCTAAACAATGGCTTCTCTGATTGGCATCACCTGTTCTACATTGTGATACTTATGATCTTTAATATAATATTGTCATGATCTACACCAGAGTTGAATATGTTTTCAAATAATTGTTAAAGAGGTAGCCTTGCCTATAAAGCCTTATGTATTGAATTCAAGAATAGAAAATATACAACTCACACCAAAGAATTGTTTACAAAGAAAATTTACCTTTGAGTTTCTCTAGGTAACCATGTCTACCACAGTAATATCCAATCCTAAAGTCTTAAAGTCAGTTAATGTGTAGATAGGGGTCTTGGGTCCGAATTGCAATCAACACACTACTTCATCAAAAAGCCTCATAACTAAAAAAGTGTCAGATAATTAAAGAGGTTCCCAACGATGCAGTTGATTTACATACTGGCCTTATCTCAGTCTAAAACCAGCTGGCAGTCACAAACGACTGAAGAATTGGCAGTGGTCTGCAGACTTTTTGTTTGAAATAAGTCAATTAAAAATTTTGCTTCTTAGCTAATTCAGCCTGTGAGTAAAGTTTATGCTGGGAGACAATAAATAGTTTGTATAATAATTAAACCATCAAATGACATGACTTTTTTTCTTTCTTTGGTTGGACAGCATTAGACTATGAATTTTATTACTGTAGTTTGAGTTGTGCTTATGATTATTACCTAGGCAGGGTCGCCAGAGATAGCAAATAAAACTGCAGAACACTTGGTTAAATTTGAATTTTAGATAATCAATAAGTGTTTGTTAATTATAAGTTGGTTCCATGCAATATTAAGGACATACTTTTACCAAAACAAGAAAAATATTGTTACTCTGAAAAATAAATGTAACTGGGTGTCTTGGATTTTATCTGGCAAACTTATACATAGACTTATGAGCTTACTTGTTAGATCTATCTTACTGTAATATTACAGCAGCCAACAGCCACAAAAACACATTTTTCCCCCCTCCAAAATCTCTGACTTTAATTTCCTGGATTTTCAAGAAAGGTTAATTTGTTGATTTAGAGTTAAGAGTGATGAGTAAATTGTGAAAACTTTCTTGAGAAGGAAGTTTCTGTTTTATTATCCATTAATCATGATATGGCAGGTAACTAGAGAGATTCCTCTCCAATATTGTTCAAGCATGAAGTGACAAAGATGATAGACAATGGAAGCAAATTTCATCTTTGATTGTATAATGAGTTTTGGGCATATTATTAATAACCATCTTACTTACATTAATTACAGGAGCTTTATTTCTCCTGCTGGTTTTTAGAATACAGAGTATGCTTTAAAATTCCCGTTCAATTTAAAAATTCTATTGCATGCAATATGGAACACAGGAATTTGAGCATGATCCAACTAATTGATATAATTAATCATAATTATGATATAGTTAATCATAATTAAGGGTAAACAGAAATGAGATGAGATCATTGTAGCTAATTTATTTCAACTTATTTTAAAAAATTAAAGTTTTAAAAAATTAGATAGTTTCACTTGTATTTTTTTATTTAAATGTATAATAGCACACAGAATGTAATTAGTCAATACTTGGACTTGAATCTAGGTATGCCTGCTCTAGAACCCACGCTTTAAACCATGCTGCCTCTCCATAGGTTTTCCTTAGACTAGAACAGCAGCCAGTTTTAGTGTTACTAATGGCACTAGCCTATGGTCTTCATTTGCTACTTCGTTCCCCCCAGATTCATCCCACTATGTGTATATTCTATATTCACCTCTTCTGCATTTATTTCTCTGTATCCTCAAATTACTTACTATTTCAAATTAGTCCTTGAGTCTACTCCTGAAAATAAACCAAACTCTTATACAAATCTTTCACAATAACAATTTAGGACCAAGTCACCAATCTAAGTTTAAACTGTTTATCATGAGGAACTCAAGTTCATAATACCTAACTCTATTAAAACAACAATAACAAGGGGTGCCTGGGTGGCTCAGTCAGTTAAGCATCTGGCTTCGGCTCAGGTCATGATCTCACAGTTCGTGGGTTCCGGCCCCGCATCGGGCTCTGTGCTGGCGGCTAGCCCAGGGCCTGGAGCCTGCTTCAGATTCTGTGTCTCCCTCTCTCTTTGATCCTCCCCTGCTCATGCTGTCTCTCTCTGTCTCTCAAAAATAAATTTAAAAAACATTAAAAAATTTAAAAAAACAACAACAATAACAAAACCCGATGGATTGTATTTGCTTTATGTTATAAACACTTTATTATTGGAGGAAAACATGCATGGTAGATTATTTGTAAATGAACACATTCACATAACCTCACCTACATCAAGAAATAAAATAACCAGGATACCAGAGTCACTTCCTGATACACTGTCCTGATTCCTACTTCTCCAAAAATAACCACTGTCTTGATGTTTTACTCCATAGGTTAGTTGTTCCTGAGTTTGAAGTTTTTAAAAAGTGGAATCAGCTATTATATATTCTTCGTAAATAGCCTCATTTACTTAACATTATATTTGTGTGATTCATCCACACTATTGCATGTAGCAAGCGTCTGTTCATTTTAATTTTTGGGTGGTACCCTATTGTAGGAATATCCCAACCCTCAGTAAATCTGTTATGCTCTTTCCATTTTTAAGTACTATAAGTAATGTGCCAATGTAAATTCTTCTACTTATCTTATGGGTATGAATATACACATATCTGTTGATTTCATATTCAGAAATCTAATTGTAGAATAACAGGGTAAATTAGCTAAGGTTGGTGCAAGAAAGAAAAAATGGCACAAGCAAACTGGGATAATGCTTGGCTTTTGTATTTTCATGTGAATTTTAGGATTTGCTTGTAAAAAAGATCCTTGATGATATTATGATTAAAATGGCATTAGTCTATATGTTAACTTGGCGAGAATCGATACTTTTATAATATTTAGTTTTCCAAAATAGCTATCGCTCTGCTTATTTAGTTCTTTAAAAATATGGAGTGCCTGGGTGGTTCAGTCTCTTGAATGTCAGACTGCAGTTGTGAGTTCGAGCGCGGCATTGGGCTCTGGGCTGTCAGTGTGGAAATAAAATAGCCAGGATCCTCTGTCCTCTTCTCTCTCTACACCTTTCCTGCTAGCGCTCTCTCTTTCTCAAAATTAAATAAACATTAAAACAATAATGCTTTATTTTTTTATTTTTTTAATTTCTTTTTGAGAGACAGAGAGAGACAACGCGAGCAGGGAGGGTCAGAGAAGAAGGAGACACAAGAATCTGAAGCAAGCTCCAGGCTCTGAGCTGTCAGCACAGAGCCCGACGTGGGGCTCGAACCCACGAACCGTGAGATCATGACCTGAGCCCAAGCCAGACGTTTAACCAACTGAGCCACCCAGGCGCCCCTAAATTCAGTTTTAGAAGAGTTCACCTGGATATAAATATTCCTTTCTTTTTAGTTTTTTTTTTTAATTCCAACCAGTTAATGTGCAATGTTATATTAGTTTCAAGTGTACAATATAGTGAGTCAACACTTTCATACATCACCCAATGTTCAACACAAGTGCATCTTTCATCCCATTCACCAATTTTCCCCATCCTCCACCCACCTCCCCTCTGGTAATCATCAGTTTGTTTTCTAGAGTTCAGAGTCTGTTCCTTAGTTTCTCTCTCTCTTTCTCATTTTTTCCCCTTTGCTTTCTTAACAGCCACATGGTGTCCTTTTCAGACACAGTTATTCTACACTCATACTCAGTTGATAAATGAGCCCTTGGTTCTGTTTTCTAATGAAATTAGGTAAGGCTGGTCTGATATCTCTCTAAAGCATTTGGTACAATTCATAAATGGTTTATAGTTGCATTTGTAGGAATCCTTTAAATTGTAAATTCAATTTCTTAGGTGCAGAAACTTTCAGGTTTTGATATATTGTGCTAATATAAGACTTTGTTTATTTTATTTAAAATTTCACTGTTAAGAGTAAGAAAGTTTTCATAACTTTATTTTATTATATATATCTAATTATATGGCCCATAGATTATCTCCCTTATTATTCCTGGTATTGGTAATTTTGCATTCTTTCATTTGTAAGTACAAATGTAAGATTAGTCTTACCAGTAGTTTATCAATTTTATTTGGCTTCATATATAATTGACTTTTGTCTTTCCTGTAATGATTATACACTTGCGTTTTTCTCTTCACTTATATTATCTCATCTTTATCATTTTCTTCATTCTATCTTTGCTTTAATTTACAGTATCTTTGTTATGGTGGGGTTTGTTTGATTGTTTTGGCTAGCTTCTTGGGATGCAAGTCAGGTCACTGATGGCCTTTCTTTTTCCAGTATATGCATTTACATTCAAAATTTCTCTCAAAATACAGCTTTAGGTATATCCATCGTTTTAACATATTATTATCATTACGATCCACTTCAAAATACTTTCCAGTTTCCACTGTGATTGTCTTACCTGTGGGTTATTTGAAACTGTTGTGTTTTATTTTGTAAAAGATTGGAGTTTACTTGATAAGTTTGTTTTAATTTCTTTTTGTTAATTATGTGTTTTTCACTATGATCAGATGTTGTATTTTGAATGACAAAATCCTTTAAAATTTGATGAAGCTTGCTTTATGACACAATGTATGGTCAATTTCAGTAAATGTTTCATTTGAAGGAGAAAAAATGTGTATCATGCAGTAGCTGTGGACAATCTTTTATGTAAGTGAACTACAGTAGGAATGTTAAGGTCAAGTTGGTTAATTGTACAATTCATAGCTTTTAAATACTTACTGATTCTTTTTCTGTGCTTGTTCTATTGTATACTAAGAGGTGGGTATTAAAATTTCCCATTATAGTTGGATTTGTCTATTTCTTTTAATTCTGTAAATATTTGCTAACTACATCTTGAGGCTCTATAGTTAAGTACTTATATGTTTAGAATGCCTTTGTATTTCTAGTGATTCAGTGGTTTTATCCTTATAAAATTTCTTTCTTTTTCTCTGGTAACACTTTTTGAGTTACTTATAGCAACACCAACTTTCTTGCTTTTTCCTTCATTTCACTTTTCACGTTTCTATATCCTAATATTTTTAAGTAGCACATCGTTATGTTTTATAAATTTTTAAACCTGGTCAGCTTGACAATCTTTGTCTTTTCCTTAATATTTTTTAATTTAAGGATAACTTAAATATAAGAAAAGTACTTTCAACAAAAATATATAGCTTCCTACAAAAATAAACTATTAGGACTACATCAGAATAAAAATCTTCTGCACAATGAAGGAAACAAGCAAGACAACTAAAAGGCAACCTACTGAGTTGAAGAAGATATTTGCAAATGACATATTCAAGAAAGGGTTAGTATTCAAAATATGTAAATAATGTACACAACTCAACACCCAAAAAACAAATGATGCAATTAAAAATAAACAGAAAATGTAAAATACATTTTTCCAAAGAAGACATCCAGTTGGCCAACTGACAAATGAAAGATGCTGAACATCACTCATCATCAGGGAAATGCAAATCAAAACTACAATGAAATATCACTTCACACTTGTCAGAATGGCTAAAATCAAAAACACAAGAAACAAGTTGTTGACAAGGATGTAGAGAAAAAGGAACCCTCTTGCATTGTTAGTGGGACAGTAAACCAGTGTAGCCACTTTGGAAAAGAGTATGGAGATTCCTCAAAAAGTTATAAACAACTCTTGGGACACATGGGTGGTTAAGCACCCAACTGCGGCTCTGGTCATGATCTCAATGGTTTGTAAGTTCAAGCCCTGTGCAGGCTCTCTGCTGAACTCAGAGACTGCTTTGGCCCCCTCTCTGCCCTTCCCCTGCTTGTGCTCTCTTTCTCTCTCTCAAAAATAAATAAATATTAAAAAATAACTCTTAATTTCAGCTCAGATCATGATCTCATGGTAGGTGAGATTGAGCCCTGCATTGGGCTCTGCGCTGACAGTGTGGAGATGGCTTGAGATTCTGTGTCTCCCTCACTCTCTGCCCCTCCCCCCAAGTAAATAAATATTAAAAAAACAAAATAATAATAACACTTAAAATTATTTTAATGTTTATTTTTGAGAGAAAGAGAGAAAGAGACAGTGCAGACAGAGAGAGAGGGGGACACAAATCTAAATCTGAAGCAATCTTTGGATTCTGAGTCTCCCTTTCTCTCTCTCTGTCCCTCTCCTGCTCATTCTCTATCTTTGTCTGTCTCTCAAAAATAAATAAACATTAAAAAATTTTTTTTACTCTGAAACAGACTCCAGGCTCCAAGCTATCAGCACAGAGCCTGAAGCAGGGCTCAAACAGACAAACCGCAAGATCATAACCTGAGCCAAAGTGGGATGCTTAACTGACTGAGCCACCCAGCTGCCCCAATAATAAAACTTTTTTTTGAGTTAAAAATAGAATTGCTCTATGATTTAGTAATCACACTACTGGGTTATTTATCCAGAGAATATAAATACACTAATTCAAATGGATACGTGCACCCCCATATTTATTAAAGCATTATTTACAATAGCCAAATTACGGAAGCAGTCCATGTGCATCCATAGATGAATGGATAAAGAAGATGTGGTACATGTATATACAATAGAATATTATTCAGTTACAACAAAAAATGAAATCTGGCCATTTGCAACATGTATGGAACTAGACAGTATGATGTTAAGCAAAATAAGTCAGAGAAAGATAAATTTCATATTATTTCACTCATATGTGGAATTTAAGAAACAAAACAAGTAAAGGAAAAAGAGACAGAGACAAACCAGGAGAACAAACTGCTGTTAATGGAAAGGGGGTGTGGTGGGGGGTGGGTGAAACAGATGATGGGGATTAAGGAGTGTACTTGTGACAAGCACCAGGTGTTGTGTCTAAGTGTTGTATCACTATATTGTACACCTGAAACTAATATAACACTGTATGTTACCTGTAGTGGAATTAAAAAATAATAAAAATATTAAAAATTAACTTAGTTAAGTGTATCACTCCCTGAATTGTCATGGATAGAACATATATGTGTTACCATATCTTGGATGAAGAAATAAAATATAACCAGCACTTCAGCAGTCCTCCTGTGCCCCTTCCTGACATTATTTTTGCCATCCAAGGCCACTATAGAACAAAGGAAACCACAAGCTGTAACTGTCAATTCACCATTTCCCTCCAGGGTTTTCAACTCTAAGTTTTTCTCACAGACTCTCATCCATGGAGGGTCTTTGTCTCCCCAGAACTGGGAGATCTCTACTCTTCCAGATAATTCCACTCTTCCTCTGTTAGGCCAAGTCAAGATACTCAGTCTGAAGCCCTGCCCAGAATCAGTAAATCCAGCCAAAGGGCAGCTAAAGCTCCTTGACTCACCTTTGAAAGTTGCTCCTTTCTCTTTGAAACCTGTGTTCCTCTAGTTCTTGTGCAAACAACTTTCAAAGTAATATGATTTGATATTGGAATCAGCTGTTTCACCAGGTCTGTTAGACTGCCATGACCTTTCTCATCTTACCTAACAGCATAAGCAAATGTACATTTCTCATCTTTTTTCCTATTCTGTTTAAATTGCACAAAATGATACATATTTGGTTTTACACCTTCTATCTTTCTACCTGGTTTTTATTTGTCCCACCTATTCAATATTCTATGGCTATCAATCTCTGCCTTCTTTTGGATTATTTAAGCATATTTTAAAATTATGTATTTTTCTTCTAGCTTTATAGCCTTTTTAGTTACATGCATACTTATTATTTTTTGGTGGTTACTCTAAATATTTCCACATGCATTTTTAGGGTATTTGGAATAATATGAAGACTTTAATAAATTTAATCACACTTACCCTCCTCCATCAACTTATTATGTCTCTGCTTTTCATACTTTTATAATTTAAATGCCACAACATTATTATTGTTGTATTTCCTAGTATACATACTGATATTTTTACATATATTTACCCTTTCTGTCACTTTTTATTTCATCTCTGAGCTGCCATCTGGGAACATTTTTCTTCTGTCTGAATTTCATCATTAATATATCCATTAGTGCAGGTCTGCTGGTGATAAATTATCTTACTTTTTTGTTTTTCTGAACAAAATGTTCTTATTCCATTTTCAATTTCAAAAGATGTTTTCACTTTAGGATGCTGCTATTTATTTTCTAGCAGTTTGAAGATATTTTACTGTTTTCTGGTTTCCTGGCTTTCCGTGGAAGTTGAATATCACTCTTTTTTATTCTCTTTTATTTCTAATTGAATGCTTTTACATTTTTCTCTTTGCATTTGTTTTTCAACAATTTGACTACAATATGCCTAGCTATAGCTTTTTTGTTTTTTGGTTATTGTTTTTGTGTGTATATTTACCTTACTTTGGGATTAGTAGAACATTCTTAACTTATTTCTAGATATAGTGATAACAGTTTTGGAAGATTCCCAATTATTAAAATTTTAAATATTGCTGTGGTACACTCATTCTTTCTTCTCCTTCTGGAATCCCAACTATAGGTAGGTGGAACTTGACCCTTGAGGTGTGTCTCATCTGCTTTTAATCCCATCCAATGTATTCTTAATTTAAGAATTTAAATTGTTGTACTTCTGTAGTTCTAGAATTTCATTTGATCCTTTTCTATAGTCGGTTACACATCCACATATTCTTATTTTTTAATTCCTTGAACATATTCACGATAGTTTTTATGCTCTACTCTGAAAAGTCTTATTCTCTAAATTTTTGTAAAATCTTTTATTGTCTACCTTTTCTCCTAATTTCTGTCATCTTGTTTTCTTGTTATTTCTAAGTCTTTTTATTTTTTATTGAATGCTAGACCTTGTACATAAAAATTCTAGAGGCAATTTGGGCTTCTGAATAATCTTGTTTCTTTAAGCGAGTTTTTACTTTGGCTCCCAGTAGGATTTTAGGCTATAAATCTAGAAACCCTAAATTATCTTAATCTAATTAGGGCCTGAGGTGAATGAGGTGGGTATTGGCCCCCAAAAGATTTATTTCTGGTTCACTTTTACTCTCAAACACAGCCTTTCATTGTTCCAACTCTAAGTCTGGAATATTGAAGTGGTACTTCCTGTTGGCACTTCCTGTTTTCATTGTTTTGTCCCTTTAGCTGGAAACTCTGCTTAGCTGCTCAGCCTCTCAAGGATTCCTTTCAGAATTAGTAAATGGTCCAGAGAGAAAAGCAGCACAAATGCTTATCTTTTTAGTCTTCATTATGTAAATTCTTTAAGTGGTACAGATTTTCTTCTTTCTTGTCTAAATAATCTAGTTTTTCTTTCTATGGCTGGTTTAGTTAATTAAATTCTCATACATTATGTCTGGAAATACAAGTCCACTGGTAGAATATTTATGCACCAAACATCAGAAAATTTAAATATATTAAGCAGACATTGATGGAATTTAAAGAGAAACAGATAACAGCATAATAAAGAGACTTTACTATTCAGCTCTCAATAATGGATAGAACAATCAGACAGAAGAAAATGGAGGACTTGAACCACACAACAGACCAACTGGACGTAACAGACATCTACAGAAAACTCCATCCAAAAACAACAGATTAAACATTCTTAAGCACATGTGAAACATATCTCCAGGGTAGACTGACTACATATTAGATGACAAAATAAGTTTTAACTAAAAAAGACTAGAAGCATATAAAGTATCTTTCTTATCACACTGGAATGGAATGAAAGAAAACTGGGAAATCCACAAATACATGGAAATTAAACTTGACACTCATAAACAGCCAAATAAAGAAACACAAGAAAACTCGAAATTCCTCTGTGACAAATGAAAATAAAAACCCAACATAAAACAACTTATGAGATGCAGTGAAAGGAGTACTGGGAGGGAATTTTATAATGATAAATACTTTCATATGAAAGAAAACACATTTCAAATCAGCAACAAAATTTACATCTCAAATAACTAGAAAAAATAACAAACTAATCCCAAAGCTAAAAGAAAAGAAATAATAAAGATTGCAGCAGAGATAAACAAAATAGAAAAGAGAGAAAAATCAATGAAATGGAGTCAGTTTTTTAAAGATTAACAAAATTGACAAAACTTTATCTGGATTAACTAAGAAAAAGAAAGGCTCAACTAAAATCAGAAAGGAAAGGGGGACTTAAAATTGATGCCACAGACTAACAATGCAAATTCAACAGCACCTTTAAAGGATTATTCACCATGGCCAAGAGGATTTATTTCTACAATGTTAGGATGATTCAGAATGAAGAACAAAATCATATGCTTATTTCAATAGATGCAGAAAAAGTATATGATACAATTCAACAACCTTTCATGATAATAAAAAACACCCAACAAACTAAAAACAAAGGAAACTATCGCAACATAAAAACAATGCTTTATGAAAAGCCCACAGCTAACATCATACTCAGTGATGAAAGGCCAAAAGTACTTCCTCTAAGATGAGGATAGCAAAGTCATTATCACCACTTCTATTCAGCATAGTACTGGAAGTCCTCGCCAAAACTGACTGCTAGAAAAATAAACAAAACTCATCCAAATCATAAAGAACAAAATAAAATTATCTATTTGTAAATGATATGACCTTATATTTAAAAACCCTGAAGTTTCTGCAAAAAGGGTGTAAAAGTTAATGAATGAGTTCAGCAAAGCGGCAAGATACAAAAACAACATGGGGAAATGACTTGTGTTTCGATATGTTAACGATAAACATTCTGAGAAGGAAACTAAGAAAACATTCCATTTATGGAAGCACCAGAAAGAAGAAAATATTTGAGAATAACGATTGCCAAGGAGGTGCAAGAGTTGAACACTGAAAATTACAAAATATTGCTAAAAGAAAATAAGGAAGACACAAATGAATTGAAAGACATCTTATATATATAGATTGGAAAAAATAAGATGTTAAGACATCAATACTAGCTGAAGTGATCTACAGATTCAGTGCAATCCTTACTAAAATCCCAATGACATTTTTGTAGAAATAGAAAAATACATTCCAAAATTCAAATGGATTATAAGAAACCCCAAATAACCAAAACAATCTTGAAAAAAAAGAATAAAGTTAAAGATCACACACTTCATGTTTTCAAAATATCATAAATTGATAGTCATCAAAATACTATGGCTCTGGCATAAAAACAGACATGTGCACCAATGGAATACACTAGAGAGTCTATAGTCAAGTGATCATAGACAAGAATGCCAAGACCACCCAATGGGAAAAGATAGTCTCTTCAACACATGGCACCAGAAAAATAATATCTATATGCCAAAGAGGGAAGTTAGGCTCTTATTTTACCCCATATATAAAAATTAACTCAAAATGGATTAAAGAGTTAAATATAAGACTCCAAACTTATAAAATTGCTTGAAGAATAGTCTATATGTCTGTGGAAAACAGTATGGAGTTTTCTCAAAAATTAAAAATAGATATGATTGAGCAATTCCACCTCTAGGTATATATCCAAAGGAAATGAAATCACTATATAAAAGAGATATTTCAACCCCCATGTTCATTGCTCTATTATTTACAATAGCCAAAACACAGAAACAACCTATGTGTTCATTAACAGATGAATAGATAAAGAAATTGTGGTGTATACATACAAAGGGATACAGTTTGCTATACAAATAAAGAAAACCTGTTATTGGTGAAAACGTGGATGGGACTTTAGGGTATTATGCTAAATGAAATAAATCAGACAGAAAAGTAAATCCTGTATGATTTCACATCCCTGTGGAATATATTTTTTACTTACTTATTTATTTATTTATTTATTTATTTTAGAGAGAGAGAGAGAGTGGGAGAGAGGGACAGAAGGAGAGTTAGAGAGAATCTTAAGCTCTAAGCAGGGAGCCTAAAGTGGGGCTCTATTCCATGACCTTGGGATCATGACCTGAGTCCAAATCAAGAGTCAGATACTCAACCAATTGAGCCACCCAGTCACACCTCATGTGGAATACATTTTTAAAAATTTTATTATTATTATTTTTTTTAGGAGTTGTAAAGTCGCTTTAATTCGGTTCTCTCTGCGTTACAAGCCTCCGGAGCGGGCAGGGGAGCATGCCTCGCTCCCTGTCACAATACTGAGCTGAGCCTGTAACTGCGGTTATCAAAATACACATCTATGTCACCTTTTATAAAAAACCACGGTTGCCGCCCCTCATTTTACAACAGGTATAAAAAATATATATATAAATATTGACACCCTTGTTCACCCCAACACGGAAACTCGAGGGTCCAGGCCTGAGGGAGGGGGCTGGTCAGCACGGGGTCTGTTCCCAAGGGAGCCCCTTGGACCGGAAAGTGCAGGATGACGTGCGGGAGACGGTTAAGACTCAGGGGGGGGGGTTGTTGTCCCACCTTCTGAGGCCCCAACATTAGAGGCAGGAAAAAAAAAAACAAAATTTTGGTCCAAAATTTGCAAAAGAAGGGAAACCCTGAAAGTTTAAGAGCGCTTGTCCCCCCAGCAGGGAATAGGTCAGCTGTGAGTAAGGCATCTGGAGGTGGTGGGCAGGGCCGAGGCCTTCCAGGAAGAACCAGGACCCCAGATGGTCTTCCCTGGAAACTAGATCCTGCCCTGCAACTTAATTACAAAAAATAAAATTAAAAAGGACAGTATGTAAGATCATACCACAAGGAGGAAATCGAGATTATACTCATACCATTTTTATCTTGCTATATAAAAAGTTACTTAAAACTATTTCTTTTGCATATAAATGAAAAAAAATTAGAATATTTGGTCAACTGGAAATATTGCTAGGCACAGATGTCTGCAACTGCATCAAAGCATAATACAGAGATTACGGTGAAAACAGAGCTCAAGCTGAAGAGGACAGGGCCGGTGCCCTGGGGTCTTGCCTGAATTGGGGGTCCCTGGGGGTGGGGAGAATCACACACTTGATTAAACAGGATCGGGGGTGCCGGCTGGTCCCTGCAGCTCACAGCCTCGGGCTGCACCAGGCACGTGATCCCACGCGGGAGGCCGAGTCCCCAGCCCCAGTCCGCCTCCAATCTGCCCCTGCAGCCAGGGCCCTGCCCAAGCTGGTTTTAAGGCACAAAAAAGCCCAAGTTGAGGTTTGGGAGCGCCCACCCCGCAGGGGGCTGGGAAGGGAAGGGGCTTATTGTCCACTTGTCACTAAGAGCCCAAGGCTGGCACCCCCAGGATGAGCAAGGTCATTCGGATTTAATTTTTTTAAAAACAGGTAAACTGATTTCTCTCTTAAAAAAATAAAATCTCTGGTCTTTTAAAGTCACTTCAGCTGCTTTTTAAAGTGGCTTTTCTCTGGAATGATGGAAGTTGTGGCTGGGCTCCAGCAGGCCGGTCCCTGGCGGGTCTTAGATGGTGGACTTGGAGAAGAACACCCGCAGGTGGTGGTTCTCGCCCCAGGTCGTGGTTGTGCAGGTCGATGAGCACCTGGATGGCCTCCTCCAAGAATACATTTTTTAAAAAAAATCATAGAGAAAGGAATCAGATCTGCTGTTACCTGAGGCTGGGGTAGGTATGGAGGAATTGGATGAGATGGTCAAAGGCACAAACTTTCAGTTATGAGATAAATAAATACTGGCAATATAATATACAACATGATGACTATAGTTAGCACTGCTGTATGGTATATTTAAAGGTTACTAACAGAGTACATCCTAAAAGATCTTACCATGAGGATAAAATATAATTTTTCTTTCTTTTTCCCCCTCAGTGAGGTAATGGATGTTAATTAAATGTATTGTAGTAATCATTTCACAATATATGTACCTCAAGTCATTATACTGTACACTTTATTTTTTGTTTATTTTTTTAAATGTTTTTTATATTTATTTGCTTTTGAGAGATGAGACAGAGAATGAGCATGGGAGCGGTAGAGAGAGGAGGAGATAGAATCTGGAGCAGGCTCCAGGCTCTGAGCTGTCAGCACAGAGCCCTAAGTGGGGCTGGAACTCACTAACTGCAAGATCATGACCTGAGCCAAAGTTGGATGCTCAACTGAGTGAGCCACCCAGGCGCCCCTATACTGTACACTTTAAATTTATACAGTGCTGGGGTGCCTGACAGCACAGAGTCTACTTGAGATTCCTTCTTTCCCTATCTCTATGCCCCTCACGTGCTTGAGCTCTCTCTTTCTCTCAAAATAAATAAATAAATAAATAAATAAATAAATAAATAAATACAGTGCTATATGTCACTTATATCTCAGTTAAACTGAAAAGAGGGAAGTGGCTTGAATATACATTACCCCAGTTATGATACACAAGTGGCCAATGAGCACATGAAAAAAATTTCTCAATATTACTAATCATTAGAGAAATGCAAATTAAAACCAAAATATGATATTACCTCAAATCTATTAGTATGGCTACTATAAAAAGAAAAAAATACAGAAGATAGCAAGTGTTGGTGAGGATGTGGAGGAATTGGTACCATCAGGCACTGTTGGTGGGAATGTAAAACTGTGTGGCCACTATGGAAAACAATTTCTCAAAAAATTAAAAATGGACTAACATGATCCCTCAATTCCACTTCTGGATATATACCTAAAAGATTTGAGGGTAGATTTTCAAGAAAAAGACCTACAATAGCTAAAATTGGGAAGCAACCCATGTGTCTATCAATGGACAAGCAAAATATGATATATACATACAGTAGATTTGTAGCCTTGGAAAAGAGATTCTGACACATGCTACAGTATGGATGAACCTTGAGAATATTATGCTAAGTGAAATAAGTCAGTCAAAAATTGACAATGTATGATTCACTTATATGAGCTATGCAAAGTAATTAAATTTGTAGAAACAGAAGTTAAAATGGTGGTTAGTTGAGGGTGGGAGAGGGGCAAAAGAAGGTTATGGTGCAGAGGTTCAATTTTACAAGATGAAATGGTTGTAGAGATTTGCAGCACAACAGTGAGAATATACTTAACACTATTACACTATATACTTTTAAATTGTTAGGACACTAAATATTATGTTTTATTTTTACCACAACTTAAAAAATTTTTAATGATTAAAAAATAATAATCAGAGCACTGCTTGATCACATTCGTATTGAGGTCCGGTTGATAAATCTTCCAGAAGGAAAACAGAATGATGTCTACAATGGAGTTATTGGGAGGTCACATGGTAACAGAAGTACAACCTCAATGTGTGACACAAAAATGTCAGAGGGAATTCTATTTGCTAGTATCTTGTTGAGTATTTTTGCATCTGTATTCATTAAGGATATTGGTCTGTAGTTCTCTTTTTTTGTTGGGTCTCTGTCTGGATTGGTATCAAGGTGATGCTGGCTTCGTAGCATGAGTTTGGAAGTTTTCCTTCTATTTCTAATTTTTGGAATAGTTTGAGAAGAATGGGTATTAGCTCTGCTTTAAATGTCTGGTAGAATTCCCCTGGGAAGCCACCTGGCCCTGGGCGCTTATTCACTGGGTGATTCTTGATAAGGGATTTGATTTCTTCACTGGGTATCAGTATCTATTCATGCTTTCTATCTCTTCCCATTTGAACATTGGCAGTGCATGTGCATTTAGAAATTTGTCCATTTCTTTTAGGTTGTCCAGTTTGTTGGCATATAATTTTTCATAGTAATCTCTGATGATTGCTTGTATTTCTAAGGGATTAGTTGTGATAGATCCTTTCTCATTCATGATTTTGTCTATCTGGATGCTCTCTCTTTTCTTTCTGAGGAGCCTGGCTAGAGGTTTATCGATTTTGTTTATTTTTTCAAAGAACCAACTCTTGGTTTCATTGATCTGTTCGACTGTTTTTTTGAATTCTATATTGTTTATTTCTGCCCTGATCTTTGTTATTTCTTTTCTTCTGCTGGGTTTGGTGTGCTCTTGCTGCTCCCCTTCTATTCCCAGTAGGTGCTCTATTAGATTTTGAATTTTGCACTTTTTCTAGTTTGTTGAAATTGGCCTGGATTGCAATATACTTTCCTCTTAGGACTGCCTTTGCTACGTCCCAGAGATTTTGGATTGTTGTATTTTCATTTTCATTTGTTTCCATATATTTTTTAATTTCTTCTCTAATTGCCTGATTAGCCCAATCATTCTTTAGTAGGGTGGTTTTTAACCTCCACATTTTTGGAGGTTTTCCAGACTTTTTCCTGTGGTTCATTTCAAGTTTCATAGCATTGTGATCTGAAAGTGTGTATGGTATGATCTCTATTTGCTTATACTTATGGAGGGCTGCTTTATGCCCCAGTATGTGGTCTATCTTGGAGAATATGCCATGTGGTGCTGGGAGAACTGGACAGCAACATGCAGAAGAATGAAACTAGACCACTTTCTTACACCA
>NC_043703.1:81101464-81106673 GCF_006229205.1 Suricata suricatta | reverse complement strand
GCTCTGGAAAACAGTGTGGAGGTTCCTCAAAAAACTATCCATAGAACTCTCTTATGCCCCAGAAATAGCACTGCTAGGGATTTACCCAAGGGATACAGAAGTGCTGATGCATAGGAGCACATGTACCCCAATGTTCATAGCAGCACTGTCAACAATAGCCAAATCATGGAAAGAGCCTAAATGTCCATCCCCTGATGAGTGGATCAAGTGGATGTGGTATATATATATACAATCGAGTATTACTTGGCAGTGAGAAAGAATGAAATCTGGCCATTTGTAGGAAAGTGGATGGACCTCAAGGTTGTCATGCTAAGTGAAATAAGTCAGGCAGAGAAGGACAGATACCATATGTTTGCACTCATAGGTCTAACAGGAGAACAGGAGAAACCTAATGGAGGACCAGGGGGAAGGGAAGAGGGAACGAGAGTTGGGGAGAGAGAAGGATGCAAAACTTGAGAGACTATTGAATACTGAAAACGAACTGAGGGTTGAAGAGGGAGTGAGGAAAAGAGGTGGTGGTGATGGAGGAGGGCACTTGTGGGGAAGAACCCTGAGTGTTCTATGGAAACTAATTTGACAATAAACTACTTAAAAAATGCTAGAGGGAAATTAAATACAGAAATGATGGACAAAGTGGTAAGTCAGAAGGGTCTTGAAACATACCTAAGCTTTTGACCATGAAGCTGAGAAGCGAAATCCCATTCATGCCCAGGGAACAGTTCATAAAGCACTGGGAGTGTGTGGATGTATGGTGGTAATTGATACTAGAGATGTTTGGGGGCACCTGGGTGGCTTGGTCAGTTAAACATTGAACTCTTGATTTTGGCTCAGGTCATGATATTACTGAGGTTTGTGAGTTCGAGTCCCATGTGGGATTCTCTGTCTCCCTCTCTCTCTGTCTCTCCCCTGCTCTCTCTCTCTCACTCACTCTTTCTCTCTCTCTCAAAATAAATAAACATTAAAAAAGGAGAAAGCTTTAAACTGGAGATGTTTTCTGTAGCCAAAGTCTTGAGTACAAAACGAATGGACAGTGTGAGGACTTGGTAGCAGCCAAGGGAAATGAAGGTAGTTCAGGGCTTGTGTTATTTAACAGAGGTGTGCTTTACAATGAACACCTAGCAGGAGTGGACAGGCTGACAGGCTGTGATGTGGGAAAGAAGTGTGTTCAGGAGACTCACAGCCTGGTGACTAGGACTCAACACACCAGCCATCCTCTGGAGCTGAGGCTGCCCACCCTGTGCCCACAACCATGGTGCTCTTCTGAGGGACAGTGGGGGTTGGGTCCACCTTGCTTTCTGTTCTCCAAACTCTGCCCCTGGGCAAGGGAGACCTTTTGTTTATTTGCAGGGTGGTGCATTATGGGATGGCAGTAACCTGGGTACTAAAGAGCACTGAGAAATGGGACCAAACCTAGACACACTGGTTTTAGAATAAACCACAGATGTCTTGGACAGTTCCAGCTGGTGATTCAGTGAGAATGGGGGTGATAGTAACAGAAACTGGGTGGGGAATGGTGCTCAGGAGGAAAAGATAGGTATGCTTAGGTGTGTAGGTTTTTTAAGAGAATGTTCAGAAGTCCAAATATTGCAAAACAACAAAAGCAACAGGTCTAATGGAAACACATTACAGGGAGACATTGTGTATTACATGATAGTAGATGTTAATGGAAGTTCGCAGGTAGCAGGTAAGAACACTGCAGTGTACCATGCTAACAATCCGTCTTCTATTCATTTCTTTTTTCCCCATGCTTGCTGGCAATTGGATGATCTTAGAGAACCATGTACAAAAATCAAAAACAAAAACAAAAATACCCTTTCCCTTAGTTATTTTTTTTGCCACTTTAGTAAATTGCAAGTAAAAGCATAATTTATTTACAATTTATCTTAGTTATAAAGAAATAATATACTTTGATTTGCAGCAGCACTAGGGAGAAGTGATCAGGAAACATTCCAATATTTTTCTGAATAATATTGCTCCAATATTTTACAAAAAGATTTAGGTAGTTTTAAAATCTAATTAAATATTTTATATGGAAAATCACAAGTTATGGGAAACTTGCAAGACTCTTACAAGGAACTCACATATATTCATTTCCTAGATTCACATGTTTAAGGATGCAGGTCTGATTCAGGCTTCCCCTGTGCTTAAAGCCAAGGTGCTGGCTTCTCCATGTCATTGGCCAATGGAAGGGCACACATTGCCCGGGGAAGGAGGGACAACTCTTGTGGCACCCAATCAGGAGAGGCCAGCTAACACCTTTGACCTTTCTAGGGGGGGGGCCTAAAGATGGAGGCTAGTCACGACCCACCCTATGTCAGGGTCTTAGTCATGGCCTACGTGAGGGTTCTGGGTCCACTCTGTGATTGGTCGATACTCTAAATGTTGTGATTGGCTCCCACAACTGCCAGTATTGATAGGGGGGTAGGGAATGGATCGCTGTACCTGTGTCATCATTTCTTGTAACACCCCCTTCCTAAAAAAGCCCCTACACTGCCATATTCGGAGCTCTCTCCACGTGGCCAGCAGGTTGGTGGAGTCTGTGAGCCCGAGCTTAAGCCCGTAATAAAGCCCTTTGCTTTTGCATGCATGACTCGGTCTCCCTGGTAGTCTCTGGTTTCCTTTGGGGCGATATTAGAAACTTGGGTATAACACATCCTGTTAGCATTTTCCCTTATATCTCTCCTTTATATGTATACACACATTTCAATTTTCATTTTTTCTAAACCATTTGAGAATAAGTTACATAGATCACGATCCCTCATTCCTGTATATTATCCTAAAATAACTAAAGATATTCTCTCACATGTAAATGCTTTTAAAAAGAAAAGAAGAGGGGGGTAGGATGAGAAAAGGATGGGAGAAAGGAAGGCAAGGAGGGAGGAAAAGAGGGAGGGAGGAAAGGAAGAAGGAGGGGAAGGAGGAAGGGAGGAAGGAAGGAAACAGAGAGGGAGAAAGGGAGGGAGACTAATATTTAAATAATAGAGGAGACTTATTCTCTCATTCCATATAATAAGCTTCTGAGTGAGCATCAGGTGCAGATGTGGGCCTAGGCTCCCCTCATTTGGTCTCAGGGCCCAGGATCCTCTGTAGGATGAGCATCTAGGTGCACTAAGTCTAAAGAGATTATTTTAAAGAGCAATTTTGGCTAAAGGTGAATTTTGCTTTGTGCTTCCAAGGATCTAACTTCTATGAAGTGGATGGGTTCACTGCACCAGCTGACAACAGGACATTAGCAGCAATTTTATAACAAGTGATCAAATTCTATTTCTGTGAATAGTCTTTTCATTGCTTGTTTTTTAAAATGTTTATTGATTTTTAAGAGAGAGAGAGAGAATGCAAACAGGGGAGGGGCAGAGAGAAAGGGGAGCAGAGAATCTGGATCTGAAGCAGGCTCTGTGCTGACTGCAGAGAGCTGCATTTGGGGCTTGAACTCATCAACCATGAGATCATGACCTGAGCCATAGTCAGACACTTAACTGACTGAGCCACCCAGGTAGCCTTGTTGCTTTCTTTAAAAAAAAACCAAAAAACAAAAAACAAAAAACAAAAAAACAACTCTGGTGTTGAATCAAATAGCTCCATAAATTAGACTGAGAGGTCAGAAATAAGAGATCAAAAAATGACTTTATTATAAGGTAAGAAAAAGGCTTTTAATTACTTGAGTGATAATCCATTTTGTGATCAAAGCAAAGCAATCAAGTTGACAACATATGAAATAGAAAACACACAATGTGTCTTTCTTCTATTGGAATCAACTTTGGTTTCATTAAAAACACACTTTAGATTTTTTAAATGGAGATTTAAATTCTATTGGTTGACTATATAGAATTTGTAAATTAGTTTTTTATGTATTGCTGTATGACAGACAGATACCTTAGACTTTTTATACCTAGTTTTTATGATTACATATTTAACATCATAAAGGTTGATGCTGGTGCTTGGCAAGAATTCTTCCTCTGAAAGGGAGAATATTGCACAGGGGTGGGAGTGGAGGGCAGACATGGGCTCTGCTGTGTGTATTCAAACTTGCATTCTCTCTGAGCACCTCTGAGTCTCAACTTACTCATCTGTAATATAGGTAAAATACGTTACAGGGATGTAGAAAGCGCCCATGAGGCAATGTGAGAGCTTACTGAACAAGGCCCAATACAGAGTGGCCACCAACTTTGCCCACTTTCCTCCTGCTTTCGACTGATGGGCACCCATGGCTCCCCTTCTTTCTACAGCTCCCAGGACACAGGGCAGGGCCCTCTGTAACCTTTGCTCCTGAAGATGGGGACATGGCTCCACGTGTCTGCTCTGTAGGGATCTTCTGCTCTGTTTACAAAGTTTCTCTATTCCAGTCCCCAACCCTTCTTACTTGTTTGGATGCCTTTTTTTCTGTCTTCTCATCATCTGCATGCTTCTCAATCTTTCTCTCCTGTCATGCATGCTCATTCATTAACTTATCGTTCACTCAGTCATTTCTTTAAAGCTCTGTGGTGGGCAGGATTCCAAGATGCTCTCTAAGATCCCCACCCCAGGTACACATGCCTCATACAGTCCTCTCTCCCGTCATGTGGGTGGACCTGGTCTAATCAGGGGAAACTTTTATTTTACTTTTTAAAAGTTATTTATTTATTTTGAGAGAGAAGGAGAGATCATGAGCATGGAAGAGGGACAGAGAGAGGGAGAGAGAGAGGAAATCCCAAGCAGAGGCTTGAATCCAGAACTATGAGATCATGACCTGAGTCAAAACCAGGATTCAGACACTTAACCGACTGAGCCACCCAGACGCCCCCAGGGAAACCTCAAAAGTCAGAGAGGTTCCAAGCTGCAGCAGCTACTGTCCTGTTGGTCTTGAAAGAACAAACTGCCACGTTGTGAAGAGGGTCATGGGGCGGTGTTGGGGCCCAGCAGGCCAAAAAGCCTCCCGCAGAGTGACCTTTGATGGCCAGGCCTCCGGGGCACAGGAGAATCTACATAAGCTACCATGGATGCTATGCCTCCAGGGCGCAGGAGAAAAATTTGGGGATTTTTCTCATTGCTTTGCAAAAGCAATGAAGGCATATACCTTTAAGTTTTGAATCAACTTGGGTCAGTTAGTGGCACCTGCTTTCCCTTACTTTATTTCTGTTCCCAGCTCATTGCCTGCTGTTGGGGCAAACACAATCCTCTGTCTAAAATTAACCCCTTGAATGATAAGCGTCTTGCCCAGACATAACTGCTA
>NC_043703.1:81092448-81101364 GCF_006229205.1 Suricata suricatta | reverse complement strand
GCATATACCTTTAAGTTTTGAATCAACTTGGGTCAGTTAGTGGCACCTGCTTTCCCTTACTTTATTTCTGTTCCCAGCTCATTGCCTGCTGTTGGGGCAAACACAATCCTCTGTCTAAAATTAACCCCTTGAATGATAAGCGTCTTGCCCAGACATAACTGCTAAAGGACCTTGAAGAAAAGAAGATTCTTTGAGAGACTCCCTCATTCCTGTTTTTTTATTTCTGTTCTCACGGTTGTTCTTTCTTTTGTGATAAAAAAATGATCCTTCCCAGAGCATGTTTTTACTCTCTCAAGGACCATAAGCTATGTAATCATTAAAGAGAAAAAAAAATGTGTAAACCCCTATGGCATAAAAGACACTGACTTTCTTAGTAAAATGTGGCTTTACCACCATTCACGTTGTCTGTCTTCTTTCTTTCCTGTAGATAGTTCACCGACACCAACCACCTACTCAGGGACCGTTCGGCTGGGGGTACGTGGGCTGGTCCCCCGTCCTCCGGAGGGCGGTATCAGGCTTTTGTTTGTTTCAGCTTCTTGAGACCCTGGGCAGAGGACCCAGCTAAACTGAATTGACATTTCTGATTTGTAGAAACTCTGAGGTGTAAAAGGATGTTCCCTTAAGCCTCTATGTTTGTAGTAAGTTTTTGCATAGAAAACTGATACAGGCTGTCCATGATTCTTGTTAGTTCACCTTGGGATCTGAGTTCTAGAGCTTCCCAATTCCCACTCCTCTTACCCAGTGCTGGCACCACTATCCTGGAATTTCCAAAGGCATAGCCAGGATTCTTGACTCCCTGGACCTGGACAGAATTCTCTACTGGAAAACTCCTCTCTGCTTTGCTCATTTCCTTGTTTTGACTTCATGACACCTAGAGATGCTTGGGTGGCTCAGTCAGTTAAGTGTCTGACTTCAGCTCAGGTCATAATCTCATTGCTTGTGAGTTCAAGCCCCACATCAGGCTATGTACTGACAGCTCAGATCTTGGACCCTGCTTCAGATTCTGTCTCTGTCTCTCTCTCCCCAACTCGCACTCTGTGTCTCTCTCTCAAAAATAAATAAACATTAAAAAATATGTATATGTATGACTCCTAAACCAATCTCTGTACTCACTTTCTGGCTGGTTCAACTCTGCTCACAATTTTCACACCCATCCTATCACTTACTGGTCCCTTGGGGTAGACCAATCCTGTCTTGTTGGGTACTCATCTGAAATCTGCTACTAGAGAGCAGAAGGACTTTTGATCAATAAGTAAAAATAAAATCATCTCAGGAGAATAGATGTCATTTTTTCCTGGTTGAGATAACTATCTAATTGAGTCAAAGGCAGCATTAAAAATAATGTCTCATCAACCATGAATGACTAGTTTGTTAGCAAGTGATAATCTTGAACCTCTTGGAAATGTTTGAGAAGGTCTCGTGAATGCCAATCATTTGGGGTAAATTCAGGGTTAAGTAGAGAGCTTTGTTGCAGGAAGACCTCACTTGCTGAGGCTGTAGAGCACACCATTCCCCATCTGGGTCATGTTGCCTCCATTCCCGTAAACTCTGCTAGTGCCTTTTTTAGCATCTGTATTGTAGCCACTCTGTTTGGAGAAGAGAAGGTCCTGAGAGCTGGGGCTTGTAGAAGTTCCAGGTAAAGGCAGCAGTCGGGTACAGAAATATTTGTCTTCTGCAGCAATTCAAGTCCTAGAATTCATTTCTAAGGTTCCGTAAGGTAATACAAAAGTATGTCTTGGGATCTGGTGTAGGTTCCTGGGACAGAGTCCCTAAACCCTTATTATTTCCTAAATAATAAGATCACTAGGAGCATCTTTTGTTCCAACATTGCTTCTTTGACCTCCAGTTACTAACACGGAGATCCTAAATCCCTTTGAATTTCCTGGGTAATAGGGGCGCCTTTTGTTTTAAGGACGTGACCCTTGGTGGACTTTTGGATGGTGGCTGAGATTACAGGCTTGTGATTTTCAGCCTCACTCTCCATTCTCCAGACGAGGAAGAGGGGCTGGAAGAGGAGTTAACAGTTGATCATACCTGTGTGATGAGGCCTCCATAAAAATCCCAATAGTAAGGGGGTTCAGAGAGTTTGTGGCTTAGTGGACACATCCACATACCAAGAAGGTGACATACTTCAATTCCACTGTGACAGAAACTCCTGCATTGGGGACTTTTCTGGACCCCATCATACGTACCTTTCCATGTGGCTATTCATTAATATCCTTAATTATGTCTTTTATAATAAACTGGTAAATGTAAGCAAGTGTTTCCCTGAGTTTTATAAGCCATTCTAACAAATAATTGAACCCAAGGAAGGGGTTATAGGAAACTCAATGTATAACCAGTCAGTCAGAAGTATGGGTGACAACTTGGGACTTGGTCTTGACACCTGAGGTGTATGTGGGGAGCAGACTGGGATTGAACTCTGATCTGTGGGATTTGACACCATCCAGGAAGATGCCATCAGAACTGAGTTGAAAGGTGGGACACCTTATGGGTGCAGGGCTCCATGTGGGTTTTCCCTGTATCAGAAGTGAAGCCTGGCAGTGGTGATAGTAAAGGAAGCTAAACGGGAGTCTGATGTTTACAGGAATCTGCAATTCTCTCTTCCACTTGTGTTTTCTATCCCTTATTCTGGTCGCCCTCTTTTCCCTCTGCTCTTTTTGTTGCATTTTACATCTATAGGAGGATAATGCCATTCCCAACTCAGGTGATGAGTCATCTTTCATTTACACTCGTGTTTTTGGGAAATTGTTTGGTGCTTCATCTGGCAAATGCTGCATATAATAAATTACATGACATGACTAGGAAGAAACACCATATTTTTGGAAACATAGTACTACTTTGGGGAAAAAATTACTTAAAAATTTCTATATAACTTTTTCAGGATTTTTTTTGAGGGGTGGAAAAAATCCTAAAACAACTGAAATTAATGACAGAAAGGATGTACATATTTTCTAAAAATTTTTTTTCAGGACAGAAGTCTTGTTAGCAGAATAAAGCAATGGGATGTTGATAATATTTTTGTGAGATGAGTTATACTGAGATACTTGCTGCATTTGCCAGTGTCTCTCCAGTCAGAGTATAACAAATAGATGATATGAAGGTTGGAAGGGTTTAATATAGTTTCCAGATCTCTCTGAGTCTCTAATGCTTGATTGGCAGCCATTTAGACCAGACCAAGTCCTAAGAGTGAGAGGAAGACCTCAGACATTGAAAAGAGGGTAAATGTGTCTTCACCCCTATGCCAAAGTACACCCACTATCCTTTGCTCCCTGGGAGATGTTGGGTAAATTTACAGGGCATTGGAGTGTGAGCTCTTCTGACAGAAGTTAGCAGCAAAAATTTTGAAAACAGTTGCAACAGATTTTCTTTAGTGAAAAAGGGTGACATCTAAGATATTAGCCTAAGTACAAACTTCTCAAATTGTCATTAAAAATGACATTGCATTACATATTTCTCAATAAATGCAGTTAATGGGTTTAGCAAAATGAATGATTGGGATGTCATCATGCATCTCAGGTTGATCATGAATGCAAATAAGTAAATAAATGAGTGATGTGTTGATTCTTTGATCAATTAATTTAGAGAAGATGCAGAGCCATTCTGAATGAACCATATTTACAGTGAAGTCTCTGAGCTGTCTTCACAGATTAAGTGTTACACTTTGGTATTTTCCCAAAAAGCTTTGTGCTTCCTATTTATAAAATTCTTGCAAAACAAAGTAGCAATGGGAAGGAATTGAGAGGTCAGAAATAGGGAAAGGCTGGCCCTGCCTGGGACTGGAATTATGTTTCTCCAAAGTACAGTGAGCTAGCTGTATTTCCTTAGGCCTCTTGCAAGTGCTTTTTTTTTTTTAAGTGAAAAGCAATCTGTAACTTTAAGAAACAACAAATCTGGATATGGCAGATACCACATAATTCAAATCTTTATATCTTGAAACCTGCAATTGCCGCCCTGTTACATTTCATTAACTTTGAAATGAGTTTACAATTTATTCTAAAATGTACCATATGTAAGTTACATGGAGCTGCAGAGCAGCTCAGAGTGGGTTGCTAGCCCAGGCTCTGAACCACTGACTAAGAGGATCCGTAATGGGCATGCAGACATATTCTCAACTCCATAGCAGAGCCCACTAATATGCGGTAATTGCTCTTCGGTCATTTTCAGCTCATAGGTATCACTTTGATGGTTGGTACAACAAAGCTGCTTCTTTGCTTCCTTTGATCATAAAGTTGGATTCTTAGTGATCACAATTTTGAAGGTTTTCCCCTTGATGAAAGCATAAAGGAGGTCAGAGCCTTAATTCTGTCGGTTAAAGTGGGACAGAAGCCTCGATTCACAAGAGGAGGCAGTCATTGAAAAATGGAAGCTCGGGTTATTGGCCTCCTTTGGGCATTGTTTTCTGCAAATGCTGGGGTCTGTATGCTCTCAGTCATACCCTTTAGTTTTGGCCTCCTTGACCATTCCACCACCTTGCCTTTATGATTTAGGATCATTATGGGCACGTCGTTCTTTCTTTAAATATTCCACTCTTCATCTCTGTCACTGTGCTCACTCTTGTTCTTCCTCAGGACAATTTCGATCTACAGATCACACTCGGGCTGGTTTGGGTCTCTCCAGTGTTTATCCCCACAACTCTGCATGTGACATCATGATGCTAAATGGCTTTTGCCCTGAATGCAATGAATTTAACAACTTACAGAGTGTCCAGAATTTGCAAACAACCAAGGGTCCTCCAGCCTTCTTGCTTTCCATATGCTAATTCCCTTTCAAAGATCTTCTGGTTTCAATATCTGATGATGGCTACTTCATGGGATAAACCAAGCAGCTGTTATACATATTTTCCCCTGAAACCTGGCAATTTGCATGCACGCTTTCTGTAAGTATTACAGTTTTTAAAACTCTCCAGCTGGCTCAAAATGGATAGCCCACCATTTCTTGCACATTACTGAGATGGCTGCTTGTGCACCCTGCTATTCAAAGTCAGGGGTAAAAGACAATCCTGAGCATTTTTGCTGTTGTATTTATTGTGATGTGTTGTATCTCTGTCAGACACACTTCGAATCTGGAGCAGAAACAATGAGGAAAATATGTATAATTTTAAAAATTAATGCCATCAGGAAGCATAATTCTCACCCCCAAGTTTTAATGATAAATTTAAATCAAATTCTGAATTTTGTGGAAGCTTTTCCCAGTTAAGAGCTTTTTGTGTGTGTGTGTGTGTACATAAAACTCATTATGGTGCTTATAAATGTTCTTTTTTACACTAATCTTACTGAAGTCTAAAGCCTTTCTAACATGCTGGGACTATTCTCTGCCTGAGGAAAGAAAAACTAGAACTATCTGTAATTAGTAGATCCTATTGTGAAATGCAACCAGCATACATGGGGTATATATATGTGGGAGATTTAAAAATTGGTTATAAGCTATAAAGAAGAGGTTTGAGAGAAAATGTCTTGACATTAGAAGTCTATCTCCAGACTGGTTTTTTTTCACAAAGACAATCCTGCTGGAGGCGGGAAACATCAATGTGAAACATTGCAATGTGTAAGTATGTGAATTCCAAAGGTCAAATTTTCTATTTAGCTTCATGAGAGCCACTTCTGTTTGTGTACTCTTTATGCTACATTTCAAACATACTCCTGAATAATCATTTCAATAGTCAAGGAATAATGCTAGCCATGTCATCATTGTTTTGTTTTGTTTTGTTTTTTTAGAGAGAGAGAGAGAGAGAGAGAGAGAGAGAGAGAGAGAGAGAGAGAGAGAGAGAGAGAGAATCTTAGGGCCCTTGCTCAGCACAGAGCCCAATGCAGGACTTGATCCCATGACTCTGATATCATGACCTGAGCCAAAATCAAGTCATATGCTCAATTGACTGAACCACCCAGGTGCCCCAGAAATATTTTTAAAAGTATAACAGCCAAGGTGTTTTAGACAAAAGTCATTTTAATCATAGTAGAATGATTAACTCACTGGCTGCATACATGTGGTGGTCTTTGGGAGACCCAGTGCCTGTCCAGTGATCTGGGAACTCATGGCACACGTGGCCACTCAGAGAAAGGCCAATTTAGAATCATGGAGAGTCTGGGCTCTTGATTATCGGTAATGTCAGGAGTAGGATCTGAAGGGATACTCTGACATAGCGTTTCAGCCCTCTGGGTTGAGTCCCCAAAAGAATGCAAAGAAAGTCATGGTCTCACTTTGAGGCTACAAACAGTCTGGAAACATGCTGGACATTGAGTGAACTTCTGTTGAAGCTGTAAGCTCCATCCTGGCATTCCATCACCTTTCAGGCTTTTGCAATATAAGTTCATTTTTAAATTAAATATTAGTATTAATGGTTTCACTGCAGTAATCCAGACTAGGTTTTGAGACCTTTATTTTGTCCTTCAGGCTTCTGCCATGTCTTGCAAAGTAGTTTTATGAGACCATATGCAGGATGCAGGATGCTTCTTACCAGACAATTAAATACAGAAGATGACCAGTAATCATTTATCTTTATTTTCCCAGCTCTTCCTCATTGCATAAAAACTAGTGCCTCCTTTTCAATGCCAGTGTGCAAGCATTTCCTGCTAAAACCTAACCCACCGAGACACAAGTGGCTTGTTAAGGTTTGCGCTTTCTGGTTTGGGCACTGAGAGAAACATCCAGTCCCAATGCCATGTGGACTATATTTGTGCTGTATGTGGCATGCCAGCCAGCTATGCCATGGCATGGTTGATGAGGCCCTGGTGACCTTAATCATAAGAGTCCCTGAAATATGTGAAGGAAGTTGGGGCTGAGCAGGTCTCTTGCCAGAAGTGCAGAGTAGTCTGGCTCTTTCTCCAGGCATTTTGCCATCCATATAGAGTGCAAAACTGCAACTGTATTTTTTTCATTGTTTGCTTTTTAATTTTGCAATGCATTCTTTTAGCAGTCATGAGCTTACAAAGTGAAAATGGAAGCTTAATGAAAAGTAAAGTCTTGAATCTTTGTTGCTCCAGAGAGTTGACAATAGACATGGAATCTTTTAAGAATGGTTTTTAATCATTACCTTCCACCGTAGGGATGCAGTGATTTAATAGATGTTTGGAAACTGGAAGACACACATCTGGTAATGAAACATCAGCTCCTGTCTCCTTAGTAGTCATTTTATGAAGTCTGCGCCCAAAGATGATGTTTAAATGAGTGCAATTGCTATATATTACTCAGTGAAACACGGCTTTTCATTTAGATCAAAATGTCTGTTGTTCTAAATTAATTGTGTACATTTTTCACTACACGGCTCTATACATGATGCTAATAGCTGACAGCTATCAATGTGTTAGTAGGAAAGAACCTGGCAAACAGTTTAGTTACTCCTCTTTTCATCCAGGGTATCAAATGCTTCAAATATAAAATAAGGTAAGGCCAAAAACTGGTTAATTTTTTTTTTACCCAAGTCATGAAATCAAAATAAACCTTTTACCCAAGATACTTTCTGTGAAAGATAAAATATCTGGCATAATTTGTGAAGGCTATTATAACTAAGCAAAATTTAACTTTGAAGATAAATTTATTTGCTTTTGTGATTTCATTATAAATGGCAGTTTTATTGGGTCATATTATCAAACAAACAGTGTTCTTAACTAAACCCATAGAGCAGGGGCACCTGGTTGGCTCAGTGGGTTGAACATCCAATTCTTGATCTCAGTTCCTGTCTTGATCTCAGGGTCAACTCTGGTCTTGATCTCAAGGTTGTGACTTCAAGCTCATGTTGGGCTTCATGCTGGGTGTGGAGCCTATGTAATAAAAAACACAAATATCCCATAAAACAGACATGTGCTGTACATGACATGAGCTGCAGCACAAACACAGTCCATAATGCATCCAAGCAGTGTGCGTTATTCTACCAACTGAAACAGATGAAAATTTGTAAGTCCTTATGTGTCAAAATATATAGATCTTTATATATGTGCATCTGAACCCAACTTTTTCTGGAAAAAACAACTTCTGTTTAATAAAAATAAACAAATAAAACTTTAGCTTTGATACTGAATTTTCTCTCTTTGCTAGACATTATGAATAATAGTATTTTGGAACCTCTGGAACCTTTACAAAGGATTGCTTTTTAAAAAAACTCTCCTCCACCTCTCTCTTTTAGTAACCATTGATTTGTTCTTTATAATTAAGAGTCTGTTTCCATTTCTTGATTTGTTTCTTTCTCTTTTTGTTTCTTTCTCTCTCTCTCTCTTTCCTCTTTATTCATTTGTTTTATTTATTAAATTCTATATATGAATGAAATCATATGGTATTTGTCTTTCTTTGACTCATTTATTTCACTCTCTAGCTCCATCCATGTTGTTGCAAATGGAAAGATTTCATTTTTTTATGGTTGAATAATATTGCATTGTATACATATACCACTTATTTTTTATCCATTCTTCAATCAGTGGATACTTGGCCTGTTTCCATAATTTGGCTATTGTAAATAATCCTGCTATAAACATAGGAATGCATGTGTCCATTTGAGTTAGTGTTTTGGTATTCTTTGGGTAATACCCAATAGTACTATTGGAGGATCGTGGGCTAGTTCTATTTTTAAGTTTTTGAGGAAACTTGATGTTGTTTTCCACAGTGGTTGCATAAGTTTGCTTTCCCACCAATAGTCCCTGAGTGTTTCTTTTCCTCCCACATTCTCACAAACACCTGTTGTTTCTTGTGTTGCTGATTTTAGTCATTCTGACAAATGTGAGGTGATCTCATTGTAGTTTTTTTTAGTGTATTTAGCAAAACCCCACATGGGGTTCAATCCCATGAACTGTGAGACCTGAGCTGAAATCAAGAATTGGACGCTTAACCAACTGAACATCCCAGGTGCCCCTCATTGTAGTTTTGATTTGCCTTTCCCTGATGAACATCTTTTCATGTGTCAATTGGCCATCTTTATGTATTCTT
>NC_043703.1:81044739-81092348 GCF_006229205.1 Suricata suricatta | reverse complement strand
ATCTCATTGTAGTTTTTTTTAGTGTATTTAGCAAAACCCCACATGGGGTTCAATCCCATGAACTGTGAGACCTGAGCTGAAATCAAGAATTGGACGCTTAACCAACTGAACATCCCAGGTGCCCCTCATTGTAGTTTTGATTTGCCTTTCCCTGATGAACATCTTTTCATGTGTCAATTGGCCATCTTTATGTATTCTTTGGAGAAATATCCGTTCAGGTCTTCTGACCATTTTTAAATTCAATTATTTGGTTTTCTGGTGTTGAGTTTTAAAAGTTCTTCATATATTTTTGGATACTAACCCTTTATTGAATATATTATTTGCAAATATCTTCTCCCATTCTGTACATTGCCTTTTAGCCTTGTTTGTTATTTCCTTCATTCTGCAGTAGCTTTTTATTTTGATGTGGTCCCAATAGTTTATTTTTGTTTTTGTTTCCCTTGCCCTATAAGACATATTTAGAAAAAAGTTGCTACTGCTGGTGTCAAGGAAATGCTAGAACTGATCCAGGGATTCAGTAAAGTTGCAGGATATAAAATCAATCCACAGAAATTAGTTGCATTTCTATACACTAATAGAGAAATAGCTGACAGAGATATCAAGGAATCAATCCTATTTACAATTGCACCAAAAATAAGAAGAGACCCGCTAATAAAATTAACCAAAGAGATGAAAGACCTGTACTCTGAAAACTATAAAATAATGATGAAATTGAAGACAATATAAAGGAATATTCTGAAATCAACCCAAGTGTTCCACATTATTTTGAACACTTTTTATAAACAAGTCCTCTAAACTTTGGTTGAACTTTGTTCAAATCTGGTTGGAAATTTTTAATTAAATAATTCAACAAATAAAACACCAAAAAACTTCAGCTCTCAAAACTTTTAGTAAATTGCCATTATTAAGAACAAAATTTGCAAATAGGAAGATAATGCAGTTTATTCCTACAAAAGCAGAGGAAAAGAAACTGAATGATGATAAATCACAGAGTACATAAGAAATAATTTTAGTATTTGATACCTATAGAATATCTCAAGTTATAGGAAGAATATTTTGAAGGTCATATATTTAATAGGAAATCTTATATTCTGGACATAATATTTTAAAAGGCAATAGAGATAAATTTCATATGAGTTTTGCCTTTTAAAAATATTTAGAAGAGGGGTATCTGGATAGTTCAGTCTGTTTAGCGTCCGACATCAGCTTAGGTCATGATCTCACAGATTGTGGGTTGGAGCATCACATCAGGCTCTGTGCTGACAGCTCAGAACCTGGACCCTGCTTCAGATTATGTGTCTCCCTCTCTCTCTGCCCCTCCCCTACTCATGCTCTGTTTCTCTCTCTATCAATAATAAATAAACATTAAGAATATATTTAGAAGACAATTATTTCTTTATATATTAAGTATTATTTAAATGACTTATTGAATGGAGTATTCTTTTTGATATCCAAATGACACTAACTGATAATATCCTTCATTTGGTGGAATTTGATCTTTGTTTATTAAATATCTGAACACTGGTAAAACTATCTCCTCCTTTAAAAATATTATCTTCTCCAAGAAGGCTGGCAAGATGGCAGAGAAATAGAGTGTTCTGTTCTTCCCACCTGCATCTCTCAAACAAAGAAGGGCTGAAGCCAAAGGACTCTGAACTTCAAGAGTCTGGGAAGAAAAGAGACAGAGTCCACTAAGAAGACAGCCTCATTGGTGCGTGATTGCAAACTGAGGAAGATAAAAATGGGCCAGGACACAGAGGCATGGAGGGGAGAGAGCCCCTTCTGGGAAGAGACAAAGGGAAGAGAAAGAGCAGCTGGGGAATCATAGAACTGTACTTGGAGAAGAGAAAAACCTCAACCCAGGATGGAGAGGGATCCTATCATCCCATATCTAACCTCAGGGCTTTTGGAGAAAGATCCCATCACTAACTGCAGAGCTTTCTTTGGGCTGGCTGCCCTGGTCCCAGAAATTCCCTCCAGGATAGATGGTATGCAAGGGATGCAGTTGGCATCAGGAGCAACAAGTCCACTGCTCAATCCCCTGCTAATATCCCTGCTAGGAAATGCCCCAGCTTGTGGGATTACATTTCAGGCAGCATCATTAATGCATAAGGACTAAGAGCTCCAAATGTGTCTGGGTGTGGGACATAGAACACAGCCCACCTTGGCTGTGCATGCCAAGTGAGATCAGACCCAAAGGAGGGTTTTGGAACACCTGATTAGAGAAAGGATTGGGAGGTCATCATTGTTTTCCCCACAACTACCAATAGGGGGCCTCAGGCAGCAGCTGAGGGACCAACAGTGGAGGTGAGACCTGTTTATACCAAACCTGGCCCATCTGCGCTGGGTAGCTGCTTTTTTTTTTTTTTTTTTTTTTTGCCAGAGCACACATAGATGCTGTGGAAACAGCTTCTCCACTGTTGGGAGCTCTCTGAACTCACTGGTAGAGTCAAAATTCCTGGTGAGGGTATATATAGCAAGTTTGCACGGTGTCTTGCCCCCAGATAGCTCCCAAAATCTACCCTCTTGAAACTTTCATTTCTGCTTGGGCACCAAATCTAATAGTGTTTTGCTGATTAGTGTCAGGAGTGGCCTGTCCCTCTACCCTGTCCCTGAGGTGTGATTGCACCTAGTCAGGGAAAAGATGAGTAAACTAGATACATCCTGATGCAACATATAATTTTCCCTAAGCAATTAACTGATATCTGACTACCTTCTGGGCCTGAACGCCTTTGTAAAAGTCACTACTACAATAAAATGTATCAATCATCTTTGGGACTGTGAGAGCGAGCAGGCATTATGTCCTCTGACATCCTGTTTCTCTGGGAACTTTCTCTTAGAGTTATAAACAGCATAATCATTCTTACTCATAAAAAACTGACCTTTACTAAATAATGCCATTTGCTTCTTGGTTAAAGGTCACTTCCTTAAAGCTAGACCTGAGGTTTTGTAAAAAATACCTATGACAACATGAGTGCCTGTAGGTAAGTTTTATTTTAACAATCTTTACTACTAGAATTGTAACTTCTGCAGAACCCATGTCCTGGAATATTGTAGAAATTATCTATGAGAAATCATTTACTGCTCTTTCTGGCCCTTGTACCTTTCACCATAAATAAATCTTGAGAATTACACAGGGTAGGGGTATCTGCCTGGTGATCAGAAAGAAACTCGAGGCTCTCTCACTCTCTGTCAGCGACACTGTCCATCCTTCAGGGAAACCCTGGACCTGCTGGAGCTGGACTCCAGCACTCCCCCAAGATCAGCAATGATGCATTGCTGTGATTAATTCTAGGTCAAGTCTTACTATTCATATGTATTCTCCCTTATCTCTTTCTTATCTCCACCCTCCTCTGGACTGGTTATTCTGCTTAACAGGCATGTTTAATCCATCCTCTTGATATATGTTCTACACCTCCTTTGTTACCTTCCTTTCTCTCTCTGAAATAATGAGACTATATAGTTTGAGGGTAACATTATTTTCGTGTTTGTTTTTTTCCTCCTCACCTCCTGTTGTCTTCTCCTTTTTCTCTCCCTGAATTAAGCCTTTTAGTCTCTATGCCTAGTCAATGTTCAATTTATCTTTCTTCCCACCCCTACCATTTCTCTCTTTGTATATGCTCTTCCATTAACACTGCCTCCACCCTGCTCTTTATTTGTAGCTGGGATATCTGGTTTTATGCTTTTACACTCTCCTTTTCTCTTGTTGTTTTTGTTTTGTGGGGTTTTTTTCTCTTCTTTTCTTCTCCTTCTTCTTCCTTTTCTTTCTTTCTTTTTTTTTTTTTTGATTTACTTATTTGTTTGATTTGTGCTTTGGCATGTTTTTGTTCCCTGTTTGTCTATTTTCCTTTACAGGGCTACCTCAAGAAACAAACCAAACTACACATGGTGGAGAGTCTCAAATATCACTATGAGTAGGGAAATTAAAAACACCAAAGTCTCAACTACAGAGACCAAGGGACACCATTAAAAGAACACTTTCTGCATGGACCAGCCCTGGACAGTCTATGAGCCTCCTTTAATATAGCAGTACTCGCAGGCGCAGAGTGCATAACAAGCTTTAAAACTGACAAGTGACAGAAAGCTAGCCAAAATGATGAAATGGAAGAACAGTCCTCTAAAGAAATTCCAGGAAGAATGACAGCTAAAGAATTACTCAAAACAGATATAAGCAATATAACTGAGTAAGAATTTAGAACAGTAGTCATAAAATTAATTGCTGGACTTGAAAAAAGCATAGACGACAACAGAGATGCTATTGCTATAAAGATTATGGATCTTAAAAATACTTATGATAAATTTTAAAATGCTATAAATGAGGTACATAATAAAACGGAGGCAGCCACTGCATGGATTGAAGAAACAGAGAGGAGAATAGGTGAATTAGAAGATATAATTATAGAAAAAGAGGAAGCAAAAGAGAGAGAGAGAGAGAGAGAGAGAGAGAGAGAGAGAGAGAGAGAGAGAGAGAGAGAGAGAAATCAATCCAGGAGCATGAAAGGAGAATTTGAGAACTGAGTGATGCAATCAAATGGAACATTATCCATATCATAAGAATTCCCTAAGAAGAAGATAGAGATAAATGGGCTGAAGGGGTGCTTGAAGAAATAATAGCTGAGAACTTCCCCAATCTGGGGAAGGAAACAGACAATGAAATCCAAGAGGCACAGAGATTTCCCTTCAGACATAACTTGAATTGATCTTTGGCACAACATATCATAGTGAAACTGTCAAAATATAAGGAGAAAAAGAGAATTCTGAGAGCAGCTAGGGTTAAAAAGGCCCTAAAATACAAAAGGAGAGATATCAGGGTAGTAACAGACCTATCTAACAAAACTTCGCAGGTCAAAAGAAATGGTAAGAATCCTTCAATGTGATGAACAGAAAACAATATGCAGCCAAGAATCCTATATCTAGCAAGCCTGCCATTCAGAAGAAAAGGAGAGATAAGGGTTTTCCCAAATAAACAAAAATTGAAGGAATTTACCACTAAGCCACCCCTAAAAGAAATCCTAAGGGGGAACTCTATGAGGGAAATGTTGCAAGGAACACAAAGTACCAGTGACACCACTACAAGCATGAACACAATGATTCTAAATACAACAAAGAACACAAAGACTCTAAACCCATATTTTTCAATAATAACACTAAATGTAAATGGACTAAATGCTCCAACCAAAAGACATAGGGTAGCAGAATGGATTAAAAAACAAAATCCATCTATTTGCTGTATACAAGAGGTCTCATTTGAGACCTGAGGACACCTTCAGATTGTAAGTGAGGGGATGGAGAAATATCTATCATGCTACTGGAAGTCAAAAGAAAGCTGGAGTAGCCCTACTTCATATCAGACAAATTGAACTTTAAAAGGCAGTAACAAGAGATGAAGAAGGGCATTATATAATAATTACAAGGTCTCTCCATCAGGAAGAACTAACAATTATAAATGTCTACACACCAAATTGGGGAGCACCCAAATAAATAAAACAATCATAAACATAACTAATCTTATTGATAAGAATGTGCTAATTGCAGGGGACGTTAATACTCCACTTACAACAATGGATAGATCAACCAGGCAGAAAAATCACTAAAGAAACAAAGGACCTGAATGACACATTGGACCAAATGGACTTGACAGATATACTTAGAACTCTACATCCTGAAGCTATGGAATTCACTTTCTTCTTGAGTGCACATGGCACATTCTCCAAGATAGATCACATTTCTGGGGCATAAAGCAGCCCTCAATAAATATAAAAGAATTGAGATCATATCATGCACACTTTCAGATCACAATACTATGAAACTTGAAATCAATCACAGGAAAAAGTCTGGGAAACCTCCAAAAACATGGAGGTTAAAGATCACCCTACTAAAGAATGAATGGACCAACCAGGCAATTATAGAGAAATAAAAAATGTATGAACACAAATGAAAATGAAATTACAACAATCCAAACTCTTTGGGATGCAGCAGAGGCAGTTCTTAGAAGGAAATACATTGCAATCCAATCCTATTTCAAGACACTAGAAAAAGCTCAAGTACAAAATCTAACAGCACCTAAAGGAAATATAGCACCTAAAAGAGCTAGAAGCAGAGTAGCAAGAACACCCCAAACCGAGCAGAAAAATATATAATAAAGGTCAGTGCAGAAATAAACAATGTAGAATCCCCCCCCAAAAACAGTTGAACAGTTAAATGGAACCAAGAGTTGGTTTTTTGAAAAAATAAACAAAATTGATAAACCTCTAGCCAGACTTCTCAAAATGAAAAGAGAGAACACCCAAATAGACATATCCATGAATGAAAATGGATTTATTACAACCAATCCCTCAGAAATACAAGCAATTATCAGGCAATAAAATGAAAAATTATATGCCAACAAACTGGACAATCCAGAAGAAATGAACAAATTCCTAAACACACACACACACACACACACACACACACACACACACACTCACTTTAAAAATTCAAATGAGAAGAGATAGAAAATAGGAACAGAGCCACAACTAGTGAAGAAATCGAATCAGTTACCAAAAGTCTCCCAATGAATAAGATCCCATGGTCAGATGGCTTCCCTGGGGAATTCTACCAGACATTTAAAGTAGAGTTAATACTCATTCTTCTCAAGCGAGTCCAAAAAATGGAAATTGAAGGAAAATTCCCATACTGATTCTACAAAGCCAGCATCACTTTGATTCCCAAACCAGAGACCCAGCAAAAAAAGAGAGCTACAGGCCAATATCCCTGATGAATACAGATTCAAAAATACTCAACAAGATACGAGCAAATCGAATTCAACACTGTATAAAAAGGATTGTCCACCATGATAATGTGGGATTCATTCCTGGGTTACATGGCTGGTTCAATATTTGCAAATCAATCAATGGAATACATCACATTAACAAATGAAAAGATTAAAACCATATGATCCTGTCAATAGGAACACAAAAAGTAGTTGACAAAATACAGCATCCTTTCTTCATAAAAACCCATGAGAAAGCCATTTATGAAAAGCTCACAGCTAATATATTCCTCAATGGGGAAAAATTGAGAGCTTTCTCCCTGAGATCAGGAACACGATAGGGATGTCCACTCTCACCACTATTGTTTAACATAGTGTTGGAAGTTCTGGCATCAGCAATCAGGCAACAAAAGGAAATAAAAGGCATCAGAATTGGCAAGGATGAAGTCAAACTTTCACTTTTCACAGATGACATGATACTCTACATACATAACATAACAGACCCCACCAGATGTTTACTAGAACTGATCCATGGAATCAGCAAAGTAGAAGCATCAAAATCAACGTACAAAAATCAGTTATATTTTCATACACCAATAATGAAGCAACAGAAAGAGAAATCAAGAAACTAATCCCATTCACAGTTGCACAAAAAAAAACCCATAAAATACCAAGGAATAAACCTAACCAAAGATGTAAAAGACCTATACGATGAAAAGTATGGAAAACTTATGAAGGAAATTGAAGTAGACGCAAAGAAGTGGAAAAACATTCCATGATCATGAATCAGAAGAATAAATATTGTTAAAATATCATTATTACCCAAAGCAATCTACACATCCAATGCAATTCCAATCAAAATTGCACCAGCATTCTTCTCAAAGCTAGAACAAAATATCCTAAAATTTGTATGGAACCACAAAAAAAGCCCGAATAGCCAAAGCAATATTGAAGAAGAAAACCAAAGTAGGAGGCATCACAATCCCAGGCTTTAGCCTCTACTACAAAGCTGTCATCATCAAGACACTATGGCACAAAAACAGACACATAAACCAATGGAATAGAATAGAGAACCCAGAAATGGACCCACAAGTATATGGCCAATTAATCTTTGACAAAGCAGGAAAGAGTATCCAATGGAAAAAAGACTGCCTCTTCAACAGGTGGTGCTGAGAGAACTGGATAGCAACATCCAGAAGAATGAAACTAGACCACTTTCTTACACCATACACAAAAGTAAACTCAAAATGGATGAAGGATCCGAATGTGAGACAGGAAACCATCAAAACCCTAGAGGAGAAAGCAAGAAAAAAAACCTCCTCGGCCTCAGGTGCAGCAATTTCTTACTCACCACATCTCCAAAGGCAAGGGAATCAAGAACAAAAATGAACTATTGGGACCTCATGAAAATGCAAGTGCAAAGGAAACAATCAAGAAAACTAATAGGCAGCTGACGAATGGGAAAAGATTAGTTGCAAGTGACTTGTCGGACAAAGGGCTAGTATCCAAAATCTACAGGGAACTCAGCAAACTCCACCCCCCCTAAAAAGAACCCCCAAAGAATTCAGTGAAGAAATGGGCAGAGACATGAACAGACACTTCTCCAAAGTGGACAGCCAGATGGCCAACAGACACTGAAACGATGCTCAGCGTCACTCATTCTCAGGGAAATACAAATCAAAACCACACTCAGATACCACCTCACACTGTTCAGATTGGCTAAAATGAACAAACTAGTAGACTATAGATGCTGGGGAGGATTTGGAGAAACGGGCACCCTCCTACACTCTGTGAAAATGTAAACTGGTACAGCCAATCTGGAAAGCAGTGTGCGGTTCCTTAAGAGTTAACAATAGAATTCCCCTATGACCCAGCAATAGCACTGCTAGGAATTTACCCAAGGGATACAGAAGTGCTGATGCATAGGGGCACATGTACCCCAATGTTCATAGCAGCAGTTTCAACCACAGCCAAATCATGGAAACAGCCTAAATTTCCATTAACTGACGAACTGATCAAGAAGATATGGTTTATATATACAATGGAATACTACCTGGTAATGAAAATGAATGAAATCTGGCCATTTGTGGCAACGAGGATGGGACTTGATGGTGTTATGTTAAGTAAAACAAGTCAGGCAGAGAAGGAGAGATATGATATGTTTCCACTCATATGTGGAACAGGAGAAACTTAACAGAGGACCATGGAGGAAGGGAAGGCGAAATATAGTTAAGGAGAGGGAGGGAGGCAAACCATGAGAGATTCTTAAATACTGAGAACAAACTGAGGGTAGATGGAGGTTGGAGGAGAGGGGAAGTGGGGTGATGGGCGTGGAAAAGGGCACTTGTTGCGATGAGACCTGGGTGTTATATGGAAACCAACTTGACACTAAAGTATAAAAAATAATATTTTCTCCAAGGACAAATCAACTAAAAGTGTCATCAATTTCAAATATATTAACCATAAATCTATATTAGAGAATGTTGCAAGTAATTTTGTGAAAAGCATTTAACAGTTAAGATTGTATTGAAATTGCAAACTCCAGAAAAATAACAATGACATGATACAGGGGAGATACATGGCACAGAAACCCAGTTAAATATTGACTCTATTTCAAGATATGTGTGTGTGTGTGTGTGTATACATACATATATAATTCAGATAATCATTATACAGTTTTAAAACTTTACTTACTATGCAAATATTCACACATATATGCAAATCAATTATTTAAAACTAGATTTAGAATGAAACAATTATATAGGTCAATATAATAATATAATAAGACCAAGTAATCAGTCAATAAACAAATATACCAGTAGTATTATATTTGAATGATCACAAATGTCTCATAGTTTGGATGGTAAATTCGACCACTACAGAACCAGTGGCTGGCAGTCCCCTATGTGTCTTGCTGCTGGTGTAAGCAGCACACAGAGCTCATGCTCATTGTCACATGAGGCATTTCTGCCAATCTTGCCTTCCCAACATCTAATCTCCCTCCCTGTCAAAGAGGATACTTTGACCTCATGAGTAGGGCTCCTGTACTACCAGAGCATGTGAAAGTCTGAGATGCTGACTTTTCAGTCTCTTATGGCTCAGGACCAAGACCTGTGACTTAGGCTTGGCTTGGGTGGCACCCTTCATGGAGTTTTGACTGGGAGCAAGTGACTCAGAGAAGTGGGGCAGCAGAGAAGCCTTTATGATGGTGGGTGGTGAAGGCTGTAACCACAGCAACATCCAGATTTCAAGAAGAGATCAGTGTTGGCTCCAGCAGCGGTATGCAGACTTCTGACCTAGTGGCCACAGTGAAAGTTATAGTGGAGGCAGCAAATGCCACTGTATGCTGCAGTGGAGGGTTCAGTAGTTGCTGCAGTGGAAGATACAGTGGGAGGTTCAGTGGAAGCTGCAGTGGACATTGCAGTGGAAGTTGCAGTGAAATGTACAGTGGGAGGTTCAGTGGAAACTGCAGTGGAAGACACAGTGGGAACTGCAGTGGAAGGCACAGTGGAAACTGCAGTGGGAGGGACAGTGGAAGCCACAGTGGAAGGCACAGTTGAAGCTGCTACAGAATCTGCAGTGGAAGGTTCAGTAGATGCTGCGGTGAAAGATGCCTTGGAAGCACACTGGAAGCTGCCGTGGAAGTACAGTGGAAGGGACAGTTGAAGCTGCTATAGAATCTGCAGTGGAAGTACGGTGGGAGGTTCAGTAGATGCTTCAGTGGAAGGTACAGTGATCCTGGTTGTTCTGCAGGCTTCCCAGACTGACTCTGCAGATTTAGCTGAGGCACATCTCCTGCTCTGCTTCTCTCATTGCCACTCCTTTTCTAAGGCTACTTCTGCTGGCTGCTCTGTAGTTGTGTGATCAACCCAATATTTAAGAAAAAAAATAATTCCTTTTATGCCCTAATCAACAGAAAACATTGGCTTACAACAGAGAACATTGGTTCCATGAACATCCATGAGAATCAATTGAAAAGACCAACAAAATCCTGCTTTCCTAAAATATCTCCTGGTCATTTTTGTTGGCCAAAATCCCATTAAGACTCTGTCTTACATTTTCTTGAAGAGCTTTTCCATTTTTTTCTCCTTATTCCCAGAAACCTCAATTGATTACTTTTATTATACTGATCAAATTGTTCTTATTTCTTTAATTTATGAGCTATGTCCTAAGTCACATTTTTTTCTAGGTGTATGACTCATCCAGGTATTGGCTAAACCAAAAGCTATCTACTCTAATTGCTGATGGTGCTTCTTTCTAATGGGTGATAGAAGAGAGCGTTATGTTATAAATACAAGTGCTTTCCCCCCTCTACTATACTAGCTAAAATAAAATAAAATAAAAAGGGGCACCTGGGTGGCTCAGTTGGTTAAGTGCTGACTTCAGCTCTGGTCATGCTCTCACATTTCATGAGTTAGAGCCCCACCCATATCAGGCTTACTGCTGTCAGCACAAAGCCGGCTTCAGATCCTCTGTCTCCCTGTCTCTCTGCCCCCTCCCACTCATGCTCACTCTCTTTCTCTCTCTCTCAAAATTAAACATCTTAATTTTCTTAAGTAAAATTTAAAAATTATATTAAAAAAATAAAGTGAAATAAGATAGACTAGGATAGAATAGAATAGAATAGAATAGAATAGAATAGAATAGACAAAATCCAGGAAAAATCCATTTGAACACCCAACAAGTGATAACCAGTTAGACAGGTCAGGTTGAGTAAGTAGAAGAAGAGGGGCATGCAGGGTGAATGGAAGATGTGTAGTGTGTGAAGAAGGCCCAGTGCAGAGAGTCTCTCTCTCCAGGGCATCAGGAGCCAGGGCAAGAGCTAAAGTGAGCCTGAGCCAAAGTAAACAGCATGAGCCAAAGTGAACAGTGTGGGGTGAAATGTACGAAGCCTGGCAGAAACATTCAGAAAGAAGACAAGAAAGCAGGTTCTGGTGGGATGGAAAATCCTAACAAGCCCAGCTGCAAAGCCTCTCCAGAGCAGTTTGGAACAGACTCTGGTACACTGTCAGGCAGTGAAGCTATGGAGAGAAACCACCAGGCAGGGGAGCCTTGTGAGTGGCTGGCTGGACCAAACCACTGCCACAGTTGAGTCACCCCTGGGTAAAAATGAGGGCAGAAAAGCTATCCTTCATGTGCTTTTTTAATTCCTTGGTTTCTCCTTAAGGTTATTTTTGAAAAATTCAAAGTGAAATCAGAAAAACCACATTGAAGGTATATCTTCCATGTCCAAGTGGGAGCATGGGGGGGGGGGGTTGGAAACAGAATGTTCCAGAGGTATGGTTGGCATGGTGAGAGTAGGCAAAGGTGGGCTGGAGATTGGGGGCAGGCAGTGACAGGCGAGAAACAAAGGAGAAGACAAGAGATGCAGAGGGTGGTGGAGAAGAGGAGCCAGGTAGCAGCGGTCTCCACAAGGCCACAGAATAGGAATATGGCCACACTTGTATTTGCCATCTTCTCCTCTTGGGAATCTCAGCTTCCTACACAGGTTTGCTGCTAGAACAAGGATGCATAGAGTTGTTTTGAAACAACACAAATGACTAAACAATGGGAGACCAACTAACTAGTGACCTAACAGAACAAGATTGGCCAGTTATCTCAGGTTAAGGAGAAAGACATGACAAGAAGACAGAGGTGCTTTGCCTCTCGACCAGAGCTGTGACACTGGCTTTCTAGGGGGCAGTTAGGAGGTGTGTGGGGCTCTTTGAGTGTTTATGCAAACTGGAGATGCTGCTGGCAATGAAGGTCACATTTGTTACTTAACACTTTTTATTGAGCTGCAATCCACAAGTCAGCAGGTCTTCAAAATGCAAATTGTAATCCCAGGGAGAAACACTGGAAAGAGTATAGTACAAGAATTTGGGTGAGGATAAAGAAGGGAAACTGAGGCAGGTGAGCTGTAGGGACAAGAAGAGAGAAGGGAATGGATGATGTGAAACGTCTTTTCATTTTGATGGATGCATTGTTAGGTGATCACAATGCTTGTAAGAAGACCATTATCATTCCTGTTATAGAAAAGAGGGCTGTAATTAAGAAGAGGAAAGGGGGCAGAAGGAAGGGCGAGACAGTGGAGAAGCAGGTGAATGAAGCGCAGGGGAGGACACATCACGTCTTTCCTCAGGCTCCAGAGAACTTTGTAATAGAGCATTTTCTGGTCAACTCTACTGGCTCCCTTTCTCTACCTTCCCTGTGTCCAAGCTAAGGGGCAGGTATTGAGATTGTTGTAAAATATACCGGAGATTTGTTTTTATTCAGAGACGACGAGGCCAGCAGAATGGTAGGTACTGCCACTAAAAAGTTTATTACTCACAGATCCCAAGAGGAGGAGATGTACCACACCATGTGGGGCCACATGGGGAAGCACCAAGTTGGTCAAGGAGTAAAGAGAAAAAGATGGGATGGAATGAATGGGCAATCTCAGATAAGCAGGTTTAGTATTGGGCAGTTTGAATAATCTCAGGAGGTTCTGGAATACATATGTGGTATCTAGTTGTCTGATACCTGGCTTTGGGGTGTTTTAAGCAAGAAGATGGTGTCCCAGATAAAAGCAGACAAGTAAGAGAATGGATTGGTTTGCACATCAGGTGTGGACACTGTCTCTAGGAATTGGCTAATGTTGAGAGGGACAATCCTTCCTTGAGTCCTCAAAGCCCCAAGAAACCAAAGCATCATAAAAAGAAACATGATTAATACAGAACAATGCTCAGAAACCCACCCACTGTGGAAGATCCTCATTTCTCATCCTGGCCTCCCAGAGTGGGTGGGGGTGCATTCTTTGTGCACCTGCTGTCTGGCTGCAGCTTGCCTAGCCAAGTTCACTTGTATCAGCTTGCAGACCCACCTGCCATATTAATATCACTGGTGACATTTAAACCTTAAGACATTTATTTGAGTTTTTCTCACACTTGATTCATTCATGCATAGCCAAGCATGGAGCAGGCACTGTAGGAGAAGTCACAGATTGACTGAACTAATGGCCCTGATTGATGGCTTCCTTAGATGCAGGACCTTTATAAAGTGACTTTTCAGTTCCTCTCATCAAGAAGTTAGAATCTCTTACCCTGGGTTGGTTTTGGGCCTTGCTGTAGCCATGAGAATGCAGCAGAAATAATTTTCTAGTTCTGAGACTGGCTTCCAAGAGGCCTTCTGTGATTCTGTTTTCTATTTCTAGAACTTCACTTCTACCAGAAGAAGCATCCTAGCTAGCCTACTGAAGGACAGTCCAATGGAGCAAAGATGCATCCTCTTAGCTAAAGTCATCCTAGCCAGCCCCTGTGTGCCCTCCTCACTGATTGCTCTGCATAAAAAAGCCCAGCCACCTGCAGAACTACCCAACAAACCCTAGATTCATGAACAAAGCATGTCTAATGTGTACACCACTGAGGGTTTTAAGATTCTTTGATACATTGCATTACTTGGGGACAATAGATAACTGATACAAAATATGTAGGTAGGGGACAAACTACTGATCATCAAAAATTTCCCACACAATAGTGGAGACAGGTAGCTCAGACCAGAGAGGGAAGCACAGGCTCTATGGCATTGTATGGAAGAGGTTCCCATCCTAGACTCTGAGGTTGGGAGAGCTTTTCTGGAGGAGCTGAAATCTTGGACTAAAGGAGACAGAAGATAAGCAGTGACAGGAAGTAGATTAATTGCAGCTGGAAGAACATGTATATAGAGTCAGGGGTAAGAGAAAGAATGTGGATGAGCTACAGTAGACTTTCAGAATGGCTAGTGTTTGTTGTGGTGTGTGTGTATGTGTGCGTGTGTGTGTGCACGCATGCACACAAGGGAGGGACCAGCATTGAAATAAGGACCTGTCAGGCCATCTTGTGACTGGTGGCATGCTAAAGAATTAGAACTTAATTCAGAAGTCAGTGGGAAATGACTGAAGACTTTAAGCAAGGGAGTGACAGGGCTCAGTTGATATCTCAAACCACATTTCCTGCAGAGACTTGATTGGAAGTGCAGTACTCATACCTGCAAGACTGGTGATGAGGTCATGGCTTTAATTGGAGTAATCAATGCTGAAGGCCTGACATAAGGTCTTGTCTTGGACACGGACACACTGTAGGGTAAAATTACATACTAAATATGTAAGACTTGCAAAGCATGTAAAATAATATGTAAGAATTTTTGAAAGAGAAATTAAGAAGCTTCCTTATGGCCAAAACAAATATTATCAACCAGTCTGACTCTTCTTCCCTGTAGCATATTGGATCTCCAGGCAAAGCTTATTTTGGTTAATGGTACAGCTAACATTTAACTGTGTGAGTGAGATCCTTCTGGCTAGCTTCTCCTGGATGTTACCGGTGTCAGTAAGTAGTGTCTATCACATTACTTTGGCAGTTCTCTGGCTTTATGCTCCAAGGAATTGTTGAGACAAATGTCTATCTCAAGCCCTCAGACCCTCATGAGACTTGCAAGCATGGCTGAAAGGGTGCCTCTGTCAGAAAGACTTGGTGGAATGGCTTTTCAAGGTGAAGGTTTCCAAGATATAGCCTTTGATGACTCTAAAGAGTTGCCACTATTGTTAAATGGGAGCTGCCTTCAATCCATGAGACAGGAATCTAAATTGCACTTGCTCTGCACAAATTTGCTATACTATCAATATCTCAGGAGAGACCCCACAAGGCCCAGGCAACTGCAACAGGATGGGCTGAGTTGAGGCTCAAAACAACCCATTTGAGGGGACAGATCTTCTGCAGATTTCTACAGAGGACAGGAAGGACTCTCCTATCACAAGACAGAACTTAGGTAAAAAAGTGGTGGTCTAAACCAGAGGAAATGGCACACTGGATTGGGTTTGGCATTGGAAGAAAGTTGGGTCAAGATTCACATTCTAGTTCCTAGAGGTGAGGGGGGCGGGCAAGCAAGAGAAAGGGAGGAAGAAACCAAAAGCCACTTAGAAAAGGCAAAATCTTAGGCCAGGAGAGACATGAGGAATAAAATGCATCAAAGATGGAAACCCATGCATAGAGAGGAGTATGAAGATTCACTAAAGGAATACAAACTTTCAGGGCCCAGTCGTCATTTGCTGCTAGACACGCCTTAATCCTTCTGACTCCTGCTGAAATTGGATCCATATGTGTGTAGTTTGTCCTAGAGGTGTAGCACTTACATGAAAATAATTGCTGAGTACACCTACCTGACCACCTATTTCCCCCTCCTTCTTTAATATCAGAACATTAGATTTTAGCATAGCATCTGGTAAGCCTATATAAGCCCAACCTGTCCAAACCTCCTTGCAACTGAATGTGGCCATGTTCTTAATTTCTGGTCAACAAAATGTAAGAGAATGAAATGGGCATTCTGTTAGAAGTGATCTTTAAGAAGAATGAGCATGTTATTTTTTGATGCTTTCTCCTTCCTGCCGACTAGAAGGTGGACATGATAGCTGGAGCCTAAGCAATCATCTTGGCTTATGAAGTGTCATCATCTAAGAGAGTCTAAGTTCTGGCTGCCTCTATTCAGATCTTGCTTATGAGTGAGGGTAATATTGTGTATCTTATAGGAGCCCCTTGAGTCTCTGCATGCAAGTCCATTATATTGTAGCAAAGCCAATCCTGCCCGAATCACTGAATGTATAATTCCTTTTTCTTTTTACTTCCACACTGAGGAAATATTTCCTTTTCAATGATCCATTCCAACCAATGAAGCGTTTATATGGGTTTGGGGAATGATAGTAGGAGCTGTTACATACATGCATTTTTTTATTATCTAGTCCTATTTTAGCACTAACTTTTTCTGAAAAGATGGTTTTGGAACATTGGAAGAATTATTTTAAACCCTGCTTTCCATATTCAGTTCTCTGATCATAACTTTAATGTCTAACACAAAAACTATTTGGATAAACTGAACCAATACAGTTGGCAAACATTAACCATGATGTATACACTCCTTAATGACATTGAGGAGCCACAATGCCCTCCAGCTGCAATGTCCAATGGTTTCTGAGAAAATTCAAAAGATCATGGTAAATTCCTTAAATTAGGATGGAGGCTTTGTTTTTAACCCAGCAAAGACCAAAGTTTTGTTTTAACCCATCAGATATATATCTGAAAGAAAATATCAGTGCTCCTCCACACATCCAAGCACCCTACCATTCTGAGCTAAATGCAAACCACGTCTTATCATAATTTTTCTATTTATCTCATGTGTGGGTGGGGCAGGATGGGGCACAGAGACTTCGTGCTTAGGGTGATGGATGGTTTCATGTGTGTTTTCCTCTACATCCTGAAACATGGGATCTTCCGGTATAGTTTGCACTTCCTACATCCTATGACCTAGAGGTGCCACAATGTGAACCACAAGAAGATCTGGCCAAAGGCCCAGCCCCACCACTGGGCATTTGCATGACCCCCAGGGTGCTGGTGAATGTTATGAAGCATCCACTTCCTCATCCATAGAACTGGATAACAGTCTTCCTCATAGAATTGCACAGAGGGTGACATGAGATAATCAAGTGAAAAAGATGTATCTGTGGCCTCTCCACCCTTTCCTGTCTTATAAATGTGCTGTAGGCTGAAGCCCATTCTGAGGGACAACAATTTTTTTAATGAAACTTCTCATTTGAGTGTAACACCAGCTAAGGGAGAAGGTGCAAGGGGATGAGCTAGTTCTTTTAAGGCTGAGTTCGAGCATAGGGTCTTAACCACTCAATCTGAATCTCTGAATCATAGATTCAGGTTCTCTACCTCTGCATAATGACAGTGTCCCCCTCCACCCCCCATAAGACGGTTCCATATGCCTGAAGGCTGGCCTGGCTTAGAGCTCCTGCCAATCTCCTACTGTGTGGCTTTCTTATTTACAAGGTATTTATCTTGGTACCCACTGTGTAGCAAGTGAATATTCAGCAGATGTGAGCCCACTCACATCATCTGGAAATAGTCTGAGCAGAATGCATATTGCACCCTGTGTGGGGGCGGCTCTGCTTCTTGATTTTCAGTGTGACTTTCCAGTTCTGCTGTTAGAGAGCTCTGGCTCCATTTATAGCAATCCTATTGAATTTGTTTCTATGCATACAAGCAGGGAGAATGGAAAAGTTTAATCACCTAGATTGTACTGGAAACAGGTCTTCCTGAAGGCTAATAAGCTAATATATGTTAGCATGTCATTTACACTAAATTTTCATGGTTCCTATTGATATTGGACCAAGTAGTGCCTCAGAAAGCCATGGTTTTATGTCACATGCCCCCGGGCCTTCCAGTAGACCTCCCTTTGTGCTATTTGCCAAGAAGGAAAGCACAGGTGTTCATGCACACCCAGGCACACACAAATATTTGAGGTCTTCACACACTTTTAGGGTGGGGGTGGTGGCAAAGCCAGCTGATTGGCAAAATCTTTCTTTTTCTTCCTTTACAGAGTAGCTGGCAGTTGAATATAAATGAAGCTTGTTGAAATGGAAAATCTTCTCCGTGCATAATTAGACTAAATGAAACATGAGCCTATTCTCAATGTGTTTCTTTTATTTTGGGCAATCTCAATGTCTAAAAAAAAATGCAAAAAAGGAAGCCAGAAATATGGAGGCAATAAGCAGTAGATTTAAAGAGAAATGTTAAATAACCATGTTTTGGAGATGCAAGGACCAGTTTAGGTTTGCACATAACACATTTGAGCTTTCTGTCATGGAGAGACAGCAATTTCATCATGTGCAGGGCTGCCAGGTTCTAAAAATCTTAAACCCCAGAATACTAAGTATATTCCCATCCACTTTCCTAACTTTATGAAATGTTACCTTCTTTTGGCAGAAATTTTCCTAAAAAAGGAATTGTCCTAGACCTCAAGTATTATCAAATTGATGGCTATTGTGGGATATCTGAAAAAATTCACTGAAGATAGTAAGGCATTTAAAGCCATTTTCAAAGACCTGAAATCTTTCATTTTTTATTACAATTTTTTTGAATATTTATTTTGAGAGAGAAAGTGGAGAGAGAGGAGAGAAAGTGGGAGAGAGATAGAATGGAGGAGGAGCAGAGAAAGAGGGAGAGAGATAGAATGACAAGCAGGCTCTGCATGGTCAGCACAAAGTCTAACATGGGGCTTGATCCCACAGACTGAGATCACGGTCTGAGCCGATATCAAGAATCAGACATTTCACGGACTGAGCTACCCTAGGCGTCCTTTAAAGATTTTAAACTCAAACTTCATACATGAATAAAAAGGATGGTATTAAAAATATAGTATGAATAAATGAGCACTTGTGTAATAAATATTCCCACAGGAAACTATTTTTTCAGTCATTTGCTTTTTATATTTTCTACTTGTCCAGTATCTCACATACTTATTATATACTATGTAAATATAAATATGCAATCTTGAAATGACTTATAGTACTTCCTGAGGAAGAAAAACAATTTATTCTAAGACAAGTGTAATGCATTCTGGTGTATTGAATGTGGTTGCCTCTGAACCTTCTGTTGGAGAGTATGACTGGGTTTAAAAATCTGTTTTGTGAATCACTTACATTCTAGATTAAATGAAGTTGATCACATACAAAATTCCACATGGGGCACCTTGGTGGCTAAGTTGGTTGAGCATCTGACTCTTGATTTTGGCTCAGGTCATAATCCCATCGTCATGGGATCAAGCCCTGCATTGGGCTCCATGCTGAGTATGGAGTCTGCTTAAGATTATCTCATTCTCGCCCTCTGCCCTTCTCCTGCTCTCTCTTTCTCAAAATAAAAATAAATAAATTAATTAAATAAATACAATTCTACATAAATGAACAAACACATTTAATAAAGTTGGAAATACTCACCATGTATTAGAACTCAGCTTTGGCATAATGACATAGAGGGTGGGTCTTTCTTTGTTGTGGGGACTTCCCCATGCAATTTCAGATTTTGAGCAGCATGGATGACCTCTACCATTTAGATGCCATAACACTATCACCACCAGCATGACAACCAAGAAATAAATCTCCAGATATGGCCATATGTCCCTGGTATACAAAATTGTATCTGATTAATAACACGGGAGATATTTTCTCTTGAATCATATGTATTATTAATGACTTGTTGATCAAATGTTCAGTTGCAAAAAGTGGTCTTTCCCATGGTTACATAACCAACCTATGCTGGCATACTTTACCAGGTACCCAACCCATGGACTTCACTAATCTGTGGTTCAAGTTTCAAATGGTATAGGCATCTATCTTATTCTTAACATGGGTGAAGAACATTAATAATTATTCCTCTGCTTAATTGTTCATTCACTTCACAAAGATCCATAAGTCACTGCTCACAGGCTGCCCATTGTTGTAGGGTCTGGAGATACCTCAGTAAACAACCAGGCAGAAGTCCTTGTTTTTATGAACTTTATATTCTAGAGGCAAGGGTGGAAGGGGGGAGTGGTGGGGGGGTAACCATAAGTGAATTATATAATACATTAGAATATGATAAGTGATATAGAGAAAGGAAAGGAGTTGGAGTAAGAGGGATTTAGAAATTCAGGAACGTTAATGGAGGAGGGTACTTGTGGGGAAGAGCACTGGGTGTTATATGGAAACCAATTTGACAATAAACTATTTAAAAATAAATAAATAAATAAATAATTTTAAAAAAGAAATTCAGGAAGGTGTGTGTTGTCAATTAAACGGACTAGGTGGACTTCATTGAGCAGGTCAAGTTTGAGCAAAGACTTCAAGGATGGGAGGGCATGAGTGAGGCTGTTGTCCTGTGTCCCCGGCATGTGGTGGAGGTGTATCTGGCTATCCAGAGGCAGTAAGCAGACCAACCTGACTGGAGAAGTATGTACAGTGGCAGCATCACAGGAAGTTAAGTCGAGGTATAGCCAGTGGCCTGGCCGTATGGATTCTTGTAGTTATCATGAGGACTTCGGCTTTTTCTCTAAGAGGAACAAGGACCCATGGGATGTCTAGAGCAGGGGCATGACATGAGCTTATTTATGATTTAATAAGCTTACTCCTGCCTTCAAGTAGAGCACAGGCTGTAAGAACCATGGGTGTGAGCTGACAGTCCAGCCAGGACCCTATGACAGTGATTTAGACCCCTGGAGGTAGTGACCTGGCCTGGGTAGAATCAGAAGAGGAAGCAGGGTGGGAGAGAAAGAAGGTGATCAGAGAAACAGCAAGGCTACTGGAACCTAGCTCTTCCCCAGGGCCTGGGAGAGATGCCAAAACAAATTAGCAAATAGACTTCACATGTCGTGGAATACTGGAAATCAGCACCCTCTCATGCATGTATTCTGTGTACAATGTGATTTAGAAATGCTGGCCATATTCTGGGAAGCAGGAAGGTGAGGAATGGAATGGGTTCTGAAATCAGTGGCTCTTCATCACCGTGCCTGACTCATCATCTCCACTTTCGCCTTCCACTCATTCATTCATTCATTCACTCAGCAAGCATGTACTGACCTTGCTGGCTGTAAACCTGAGGTTCCCAGTGGGTCCACCAGTAGAGTGCCTTGTTCAAGGACCTGAAAGGAACAGAAGTTTCCAGGGTCTTGGGTAAAAGGCCCTGAATATTCCCCTTCCACCCATTCTGCAGCCTACTGATGACAGCATGTTCATGAAAAGCTTCCACATCGTCATCTAAAGCTGGTGTCTGCCAGATTCATACATTGATGGATCTGGAGCTGCAAATGAGATAACATCTGTCTGGAGTCACAGGATCTTTTAGCCTTTCCAACAGAAACCCAGCTTCCAGTGAGGGTACCTCCACCAAGAACTTGGACAACAAGACTCCAGTCAGGAGTCACTGGCCATGTGGTATAGCAATATCCTGATTACATGCAATCATGCTAATTGGAAAATAAGCAGAATTGTAAATGGCACATTAAAAAGGCATTTGTTATTAGCATCAGCTGCTTTTTCTAATTTACCATATTTGTTTTAAAAAAAAAAAGAATGTTCCAGCTGATCCACCTTATGAGAATTGACAGAAATACTGGAAAATATAGCTAAAAATAAGAACTATAGTTTTTAATTTTTTTAAATTTGTAGTTTATTGTCAAGTTGGTTTCCATACAACACCCAGTGCTCTTCCCCACAAGTGCCCTCCTCAATGACCATCACCCCTCTTCCCCTTCCCCCCACTTCAGCCCTCAGTTTGTTTGCAGTATTCAAGAGTCTCTCATGATTTGCTTCCCTCCCTCTCTCTAACTCTTTTTCCCACCTTCCCCTTCCAATGATCCTCTGTTAGGTTTCTCCTGTTATACCTGTGGGTGAAAACATATGGTACCTGTCCTTTTCTGCCTGACTTATTTCGCTTAGCATGACTCCCTCTAGGTCCATCCACTTTGCTATGAACGGCCATATTTCATTCTTTCTCATTGCCATGTGGTATTCCATTGTATAGATAAACCACATGTTCTTGATCCATTCATCAGTTGATGGACATTTAGGCTCTTTCCGTGATTTGGCTATTGTTGAAAGTGCCTCTATGAACATTGGGGTACATGTGCATCAGCGCTTCTGTATCCCTTGGGTAGATCCCCAGCAGTGCTATTCCTGGGTCATAGAAGATTTATATTGATAGTGTTTTGAGGAATCTCCACACTGTTTTCCAGGGTGGCTGCACCAGTTTACATTGCCATCACCAGTGTAGGAGGGTGCCCATTTCTCCACATCCTTGCAAGCATCTATAGTCTCCCGATATGTTCATTTTAGCCACTCTGACTGGCATGAGGTGGTATCTCAGTGTGGTGTATTTCTCTGATGATAAGTGATGCTGAGTATTGTTTCAGTGTCTGTTGACCATCTGGGTGTCCTCTTTGGAGAAGTGTCTTTTCATGTCTTTTCACTGGATTCTTTGTTTTTCAGGTGTGGAGTATGGTAAGTTCCTTGTGGATTTTGGACACTAGCCCTTTATCTGATACGTCATTTACAACCATCTTTTCCCATTCCGTTGGTTGCCTATTAGTTATCTTGATTGTTTCCTTTGCAGTGCAAAAGCTTTTTGTCTTGATGAAGTCCCAATAGTTCAGTTTTGCTCTCAATTTTCTTATCTTTGGGGATATGTCAAGTAGGAAATTGCTGCAGCTGAGGAAAAGGAGCCAGTTTCCTGCATTCTCCTCGAGGTTTTTGATGTTTTCCTGTTTCACATTCAGGTCCTCCATCCATTTTAAGTTTATTTTTGTGTATGGTGAAAGAAAGTGGTCAAGTTTCATTCTTCTGCATGTTACTGTCAAGTGCTTACAGCACCACCTGCTAAAGAGGCAGTCTTTCTTCCATTGGATACTCTTTCCTGCTTTGTCAAAAATTAATTGGCCATACATTAGTGGGTCCATTTCTGGATTCTCTATTCTATTCCACTGGTCTATGTGTCTGTTTTTGTACCAATACTATACTGTCTTGATGATGACAGCTTTGTAGTAGAGGCTAAAGTCTGGGATCGTGATGCTTCCCGTTTTGATTTTCTTCTTCAATATTACTTTGGCTATTCTGGATATTTTGTGGTTCATACGGATTTAGGATAGTTTGTTCTAGCTTTGCGAAGAATGCTGGTGCATTTTGATTGAGATTGAATTCAATGTGTAGATTGCTTTGGGTAATAATGATATTTTTACAATATTTATTCTTCTGATCCATGAGCATGGAATGTTTTCCATCTCTTTGTGTCTTCTTCATTTTCCTTCATAATTTTTCCATACTTTTCATCATACAGGTCTTTTACATCTTTGGTTAGGTTTATTCCTAAATATTTTATGGTTTTTCCTTCAATTGTGAATGGGATCAGTTTCTTGATTTCTCTTTCTATTGCATATTATTGGTGCATAAAAATGCAACTGATTTCCGTACATTGATTTTGTACCCTGTGACTTTGCTGAATTTATGGATCAGTTCTAGAAGTTATCTGGTGTAGTAGATCAGATTTTCCATAGAGAGTATCATGTCATCTGCGAAAAGTGAAAGTTTGACTTCATCTTTGACAATTCTGATGGCTTTTATTTCCTTTTGTTGTCTGATTGCTGATGCTAGGACTCCCAGCATTATGTTAAACAATAGTGGTGAGAGTGGACATCCCTATCGTGTTCCTGATCTCAGGGGGAAGGCTCTCAGTTTTCCCCCATTGAGGATGATATTAGCTGTGAGCTTTTCTTAAATTGCTTTTATGATGTTTAAGTAAGTTCTTTCTATCCTGATTTTCTCGAGGGTTTTTATGCAGAAAGGATGCTGTATTTTGTCAAGTGGGTTTCCTGCATCTATTGACAGGATCATATGGCTTTTATCTTTCCTTTTGTTAATGTGATGTATCACATTGATGGATTTGTGAATATTGAACCAGCCCTGTAACCCAGGAATGAATCCCACTTGATCATGATGAATAATTCTTTTTATGTGCCACTGAATTTGATTTCCTAGTATCTTGTTGAGTATTTTTGCATCTGTATTCATTAAGGATATTGGCCTATAGTTCTCTTTTTTTGTTGGGTCTCTGTCTGACTTGGGAACCAAAGTGATGCTGGCTTCTTAGAATGAGTCTGGAAGTTTTTCTTCTATTTCTATTTTTTGGAATAGCTTGAGAAGAATGAGTATGAGCTCTGCTTTAAATGTCTGGTAGAATTCCTCAGGAAAGCCATCTGACCATGGGCTCTTATTCTTCAGGAGACTTTTGATAACTGTTTCAATTATTTCACTGGTTATGGCTCTGTTCAGATTTTCTATCTCTTTCCATTTTAATTTTGGTAGTGCATGTGTGTTTAGGAATTTTTCCATTTCTTCTAGGTTGTTCAGTTTGTTGGCATATAATTTTTATTTTTTTTCTTTTTTTTAATGTTTTATTTATTTTTGATATAGAGAGAGACAGAGCATGAGAGGGGAAAGGGCAGAGAGAGAAGGACACAGAACTGGAAGCAGGCTCCAGGCTCTGAGCTAGCTGTCAGCACAGAGCCTGATGTGGGGCTCAAACCCACGAATGTGAGATCTGACCTGAGCTGAAGTCAGAGGCTTAACCGACTGAGCCACCCAGGCGCCCCAAGCATATAATTTTTCATAGTAATGTCTGATGATTGCTTGTAGTTCTGAGGGATTGGTTGTAATAAATCCATTTTCATTTCTGATTTTGTCTATTTGGGTGTTCTCTCTTTTCTTTCTGAGGACATGGCTAGAGGTTTATCAATTTTGTTTATTTAAAAAAAAAACAACTGTTGGTTTAATTGATCTGTTCCACTGTTTTTTTGTTTTTGTTTGTTTGTTTGTTTTTGGATTTTACATTGTTTATTTCTGCCCTAGTCTTTACTATTTCATTTCTACTGCTGGTTTTGGTGTGCTCTTGCTGCTCCCCTTTTAGTTCCTTTAGGTGCTCTGTTAACTTTTGAATTTGCCCTTTTTCTAGGTTTTTGAAATAAGCCTGGATTGCAACATACTTTTCTCTCAGACTGCCTTTGTGCGTCCTAGAGAGTTTGGACTGTTGTATTTTCATTTTCATTTGTTTCCATGTATTTTAAAATTTCTTCTCTATTGCCTGATTAGCCCAATCATTCTTTAGTAGGGTGGTTTTTAACCTCCACATTTTTGGAGGTTTTCCAGATTTTTCCTGTGATTGATTTCAAGTTTCATATCATTGTGATCTGAAAGTATGCATGGTGTGATTTTTATTAGTTTATAATTATGGAGGGATGCTTTATGCCCCAGTATGTGATCTATCTTGGAGAATGTGCCATGTGCACTCGAGAAGAAGGTGAATTTCCCAGCTTCAGGATGCAGAGTTCTAAATATATCTATCATTTCCTTCTGTTCCAATGTGTCGTTCAGGTCCATTGCTTCTTTAGTGATTTTCTGTCTGGTTGATCTATCCATTGTTGTGAGTGGAGTATTAAAGTCCCCTGCAATTAGCACATTCTTATCAGTAAGATTTTTCTGTCTGTGATTAATTGTCTTATGTTTTTGGATGCTCCTGGATTTGGCACATAGATGTTTATAATTGTTAGCTTTTCTTGATGGAGACACCCTGTAATTATTATATAATGTCATTCTTCATCGTTTGTTACTGCCTTTACTTTAAAGTCCAGTTTGTCCGATATTAGTATGGCTACTCTGGCTTTCATTTGACTACGAGTCACATGATAGATATTTCTCCATCCCCTTGCTTTCATTCTGAAGGTGTCTTCAGGTCTAAATTGAGTCTCTTCTAGACAGCAAATAGATGAATTTTTTTTTATTCATTCTGCTACTCTGTGTCATTTGGTTGGAGTATTCAGTCCATTCACATTCAGTGTTATTATTGGAAAATGTGTGTTTAGATTCATTGTGTTTTCTGTAGAGTTCATGTTTGTACTGATGTCTTTGGTACCTTGTATTCCTTGAAACATTTCCCTCATAGAGTCCCTCTTAGGATTTCTTGTAGGGCTGGTTTGGTGGTGATGAATTTTCTCAATTTTTGTTTATTTGGGAAACCCCTATCACTCCTTCTATTCTGAATGACAGGCTCATTGGATAAAAGAGTCTTGTTGCATATTTTTCCTGTTCATCACATTGAAGATTTCCTGTCCTTCTTTTCTGTCCTGCCAAGGTTCATTAGATAGGCCTGTAAGCACTCTTATAGGCTTCCCTTTGTATGTTAGGGCCCTTTTATCCCTAGATGCTTTCAGAATTCTCTCTTTATCTTTGTATTTTTCCAGTTTCAGTATGATATGTCATGCCAAAAGTTCATTCAAGTTACGTATGAGAGGAGTTCTCTGTGCCTCTTGGATTTTAATGTCTCTTTCCTTCCCCAAATTTGGGAAGTTCTCAGCTATACTTTGATCAAGCACCCCTTCGGGACCTTTTTATTCTCCTCCTCCTCCTCCTCCTCCTCCTCCTCTTCTTCTTTTTCTTCTTCTTCTTCAGGAATTCCTATTATATGGATATTGTTTCATTTGATTGTATCACTCAGGTCTCAAATTCTTTCATTCACTTCATCAATTTCTCTCTCTTTTTCTTGGCTTCCTCTTTTGCTATAACTGTGTCTTATAATTCACCTATTCTCCTCTCTGCCTCTTCAATCCGTGCAATGGCTGCCTCCATTTTATTATGTACTTCATTTATGGCCTTTTTACCTCATCACAGCTATTTTTAAGGTCCCTAGTCTTTGTATCAATAGCTTCTCGCATGGTTTTCTCAAGCCCAGCTATTAATTTTATGACAATTGTTCTAAATTCTTGCTCTGTTATGTTATATCTGTTTTGAGCAGTTCTGTGGCTGTGACTTCTTCCTGGATTTTCTTTAGAGAAGAGTTTCTCCATTTTGTCATTTTGGCTAGTTTTCTGTCTCTTATCAGTTTTACAAGCTCATTATGCACTGTGCACCTGTTAGTATTGCTCAATTAAAGGGGGCCCATTGACTGTCCAGGCCCTGTAATTTCAGGAAGTGTTCTTTTAATGATGTCTCTCAGTTCCTCTTGTTGTGTCTTTGATTATTTTATTTCCCTACTCAGTGATATTTGGGACTCTCCACCATGTGTAGTTTGACTTGTTTCTTGAAGCAGCCCTGAAAAGGAAAAAATACAAATAAACACACAGGGAACAAAAGCACGCAAATGCACAGACAAATCAAATAAATAAGCAAACCAAAAGGGGAAAGAAAAAAAGAAAAGAAAGGAAGAAAAAAAAGAAGTGTGTGTGTGGAGGGACAGAAACAACAAAAGAGAAAGGACAGGCTGAGAGCATGAAACCTGTGGAGGGTCAAGATAAGAATGAAATAAGGGAAAATATGTCTGGATGGGGGAAAAAAAGCAGCTTTCAAGCGTGGATGGGCGTGGTTTGGTGTGCTTAGGCCAGGTGTCAGGGCCTGCTCTCTGAGGCTCCACCTTGGTGGTTACAGGGAGAAGAATGGTGGTGCCGCAAGCCCTTCGAGTTGCAAGCCACTCTTTTGAGTCTGATCTCCCTGTGCCGCTGGCAGGCCAAGTTGTTTTTTCCATGCCCCGCCTCGTTTCCAAATCCTAGTCCATGCCCTTTAATGCTACCTCAGAGATGAGATGTACTCCTGCAGGCGGGCGGCAGGGATTGAGTAGGGGGAGTGGAGGAGCTGTTTTTCCTGGCTCCACCTGGAATTAGTGCACCACAGAGCCCAAGGACGAATTTCTCTCCCAGTGCCCAGCAGTTACATATGGAATGATAGCATCTCACTCCCTTCCAGCCAAAGTTTTTCTCTTCTCTAGAGACCACTCCATGAGTGTTTTTAGTCTCTCTTTCTCTTCCCTTAGGCTCTCCCTGGCTCTGTGCCGCTGATCTGCACACTCTCCTGGGCTTTGTTTTGCGCTGGGGCTCCCTCCCCTCAGAGCCTCTGGCCCCTGCCTGGTTTTATTTCCCCAGTTCACACTCACTCGGGCACCTATGAAGCTTGTCATCAATGTGGACTCTGTGTGCCTTTTTTCCTCACTCTTACAGATCAGAGTACTGTGACTTCAGTCCTTCTCAGTTTGATATTTGCGCATGGGCAGAGATTACAGAGCTCCCTAATTCTCTGCCATCTTGCTCTTCCTCCCAAACAGAACTCATATTTTTCTGTTAATGTATCTATGGCCAATGCTGACTATAGTCTCTTGATGCCACTTTTCTGCACAATAAGTGGGTCCTTGAGAAACCACAGTCCAGTTTTTTTCTAATTGATAGAACTTCTGTTTTATTTCCTAGTGTGAAAAAATAGCACTCTTGCTTAATTATAACTCAGAGGGGGGACAAAGGCACAATATGGTGGCTCTTGCAGAACTGCAACAGGAAACGCTTGTTTTTATTGATGTGAGTTCATCAGTCTGGTCTCAGTCTGCCCACAGTCACATTCACACATTCAATGTTGTATCATAATCAATGCTACTTAAAAGATGCAATGATTTTTGTACCTTATGAGTATCAACTGTTTCTATTAAGTACTGAATAAAAGATAAAGGGACATGCAACTCATTTACCAAGGCTTTATCTCATGGAAAAGCAAAAAAAAAAAAAAAAAAAAAACTTGAAAAATAAGACCTTTGCTCAGTCAGCCAGGCAAAAGGCATCATGACCCTGGAATCTGAAATGCCTGGTTAAGACGCCAAGAGCCTCAGTTTCTTCATCTGTAGGAGTTAGGTAGTCATACTTGATGTGCTTCTTATTCTCCATCTGCTCTTTTGGACCCTTTTCGACCCTTCACATTATGCTTGATACTGGCCTTTAGGACCTGTGTCACCCTTGACACCCTGTCCTTTGGTTGGATTCAGCCAAAGGGAAGTAGGGTCGGTAAGTGGTTATTCTCTCTCCTTCCCTGCACAATGACCAAGGCTCTGGTCTTCCACAGAGGGGCCAGTTTTCCCTCTTACCTTTGAGTTCAAGTTCTAGTGACATTACTCCTTTACTTGGCCTTTTAGATCTAGTGCCTGAGTGTTTCACCCGCCCCTTTTTGTCCCTTTAATCTTAAAGGCACCTTGGCAAATTGCCTGTTCACCTGTTTTCTGCCAGCACCATGGACTGGGATCCCTGGGGTGTAGGATTACAGTAAAGATTAGGTAAATGGAGCCATTTAAGCTGTTTAGCACTATACCTGGTTTGAAGGACTTCCCCACACTTAGTAAGGGCTTAGTAAAAGTTAGGTCATTTCCAATAATATAAAATAACAGGTACAACAAAAAAGACAGAACCACTTTTGAAATACTAATGTTTTCAGTTAAGATATTTGTGTTGGTCATTAGATATGCATAAAAGATCATTACAAGATTAGGTGGTAACAGTGTTTCTTCATGATGCTATGTAAAACTTTTTGAAGAGCACTCAAAATTCAAACAACAACAACGAAACCCTTGCACTCTTTTCCCACCTGGTCATATTGGCTTTGGCCCTCCTAAGGGTAACCATTGGTATTGTAGTAAAAACAAAATAAATTCAAAAATCTGTTTTCTGGGTTTTTATTGAGACTTGCTAGGACTTCATGAAGTGATCTAAAAGTCCCTGGAGAGTTCTAACATGATATGAATTGGACACAATTTTTAAAAATTCAGCATGGTCTGGAGTATTGCATATGATAGGATTCATTTTCAATTTTGTAAGATTTCAACTAGACTTTGAAGCATGGGTACAATTTGCAAAAAAAAGTAGAGGATAGAGCAAAGAAACAGCAAAAGGAGGACTTTCTCAGAGTTTGATATTAAAATTATGTTGACCTCATAAAACAAGTTGGAAACTATTCCATCACTTTTGTTTTCTGGAAGAGTTTATACATGATTTGTAGTTATATTTTCATTAAATGTTAATAATATTAACCAGAGATGCAAACCATTAAATTATTTTTTGTGTGTGTGGATGCCTCACTACTTTAATAAATATAAAGGATTTACTATTTTCTTTCTTCTTGTGTCACTTTTGATATATTTTATTATTGTACTAATTTGATGATTTCATCTAAATTTTAAATTTTGTTATTATCTTCTGATCAAAGCTTACTTAGAAGTATATTATTTCCCAAACATAGATGATTTCCCAAATATATGAGATAAAAACATTTTTCATTTTGATGTTCATCTTTAGTCAGTTATGTACTTTACTATTTCCATCCTTCCTTTATCTGAGATATTGTTGGAGTCCAGCTCCAGCAGGTCCAGGGCTCCCTGAAGGATGGATGGTGCCAGCAAAAGGGAGTAAGAGAACCTCGAGTTTGTTTCTGATCACCAGGCAGGCATCTCTGCACTGGCCGGAGAGTCAGCTTTCTTTATTGAAAAAATGTATGCGGTACCAAACAGAAGTGTCAATTGCCTTAGACAATGATTTCTGATGACAAATTCTTTGGTATGTAAAAATTTCCCAGAACATAGATTGGTAGAAGACTCATGCATAATCTTTATCAATAGTGATTGGTGTAGGTGACTTAGATGCTTATCATATGGGGAAGGAAGGGATCTTCAGCATTCAAATATAAGGCAATGTTTTTAGCATAGTAAAGGCAAAGGTTAGTTCTTTGTGAGCAGGGGTCAATAGCCTTTTCTCTTGAAGGGAAGTAAAACAGCTTTCTCAGGAAATGTAATATTTGCTCCCATAAACACAAAGGAAGAAATTCTTATAATAAGTTCTTTCACAAGGTACAATTAGCATATTTTAAGATGAGGGGCAAGTCATTCCTGATATCAGTCAACAAGGCGCTTTGGGGGTGGGTGGTCAAGCAAAAATAACTGAGTGGGGGGTAGACATCCGTCACCATCTGACTGTGAGAGGCCAAACCCACCTTACCTCACAAAGAGTTTTCTCAACTTTAGTGAGTTCAGAAACTGGCTTTGAGCAAGATATTATTTACATGTCTGTAAATTGTAAATATCTGTTTTCTGTGGGTGCTTAAAAAGAGTGTGTGTCCTGTAATAAACAACTGTAGCATTCCATAATTGTCGACAAGGTCAAGTTTGTCAATTATGAAGTTCAGTTTATTTATATAATTGTGCAAAATCCCTTAGGGATTTTTTTAAGGTTTGTTTCTGTTCTATCTACACTACTGAGAGATTACTGAGTGCTTGTATATTTGTCTATTTATCTTCCTATATTTGTTAATTTTTGCTTTATATATTTGAGGCTATATTATTGGATGCATAAAAATTTAGAATTACTTTTTCCTCTTATTAAAAAACCTTTATCATTGTTAAATACATGTGGTTATTATGCATTTTGCCTAAAAACCTGGTATTTTTATATCTCCCTACACTCTTTTATGCAGTATATTTATCATCCTTTTATAGTCAATGTTTGTATAACTTCATATATATATATATATATATATATATATACACACACACACACACACATACACACACACAAATATATATATCCATATGGAATATTATAATATTATTCAGGGATAAAGAAGATGAAATCTTGCCATTTGTTACAATATGGGTGGACCTAGACATATTATGCTAAGTGAAATAAGTCAGATAGAAAAATAAAAATACCATATAATTTCACTTACATATGGAATCTAAAATCAAAACAAAAGAGAAAACAAGTGAAAAACAGAAACAGACTCATAAGTACAGAGAAAAATTAGTGGTTGTCAGATGAGAGAAAGAGGATTCGAATGTACAAACTTCCGGTCATAAAAAAATAAGTCATGGGAATGAAAAGTACAGCATGGAGAATATAGTCAACAATACTGTAATCACTTTGCATGGTGACAGGTGGTAACTACACTTACATGGTGAGCGCTGCATAGTATATAGAATTGTAGAATCACTGTTGCATACCTGGAACTACTATTAGATTGTGTGCCACTGATACTTGAACAAAATATTGGTCTGATAATTTTTTCTTTAAATCGAAGAATTTAATCTATTTTCAATTAACATGATAACTGATAAGTAACATGTCAGTTTCCCATTTTGCTATTTGTTTTTCACTTATCCTGCTACTTCTACATTTCTCTTTTTCTTCTTTTCTTATTCATGCTTTGGCACTTAGTCAATTTCTTTTTTTTAATTTTATGTTACTCAAGATAATATTTCCTTTTTTAAAATTTTATGTTACTCAAGATAATAGAATGCATCTGTGAATTATCAAATCCAATGCAGTCATGTACTCTTACCTTTCTTGAAAAAGTAACTTAGAAGTCTTTAATTTTGTGTACATGGGTACGAGGCTTTTTGCCATACTTGCTGTATATTTTAATTTCATATCTTTTCTAAACCCTCCATATGTTATTATTATAGATAATTAATATTCTAAGATGTATACTCACAAGTTTATCTCTTTAAAGATTTTATTTATGTATCCATTAATGAGTAAGGTGTAGCAGTTGCTACTACAGCTTAGAGTGACATCTTCGAAGATTTGTTATTCTTTTTATTGTTTTTCTAATGTTATTATTATCTGAGCTTTTAACTTTAGACCTAAAGAATAATTGCAAGAAGAGTACAAATAATACCATACAGTCTTTATATAGATTCCTCAAATATTCACATTTTATCACATTTGCTTTATTCTGCTCTCTGTCTCTCTCTTCTTCACACTCATGACACATACACAAATAATCTCTAAAATTTTTTGACAACTTATTACGGCCATGTTGCCCATTTATCTCTTAATATCTAAGTGTGAACTTCAAGCAGTACATTCTCTTACAAATGGCAGTACAATTACTAAAAACTAAGAAAATGGCATTGATGCAATCCTATTGTCTACTCTCTATTTAAACTTCACTAAGTACCCTACTAATGTACTTTATGGTAAAGAAAGTTCTGGACAAGATGTTCCACTTGACCATCATTTTTCCTCATCTTCTTAAATCTCTTTTGATGTGGACAAATTATTCTACTTTTTTATACCTTTCATGACACTATCTTAAAGAAGAGGACAATTATTTGGAACATCTTCAGTTTAGGTCTGTTGGCTGTTTCCTCATGATTTGAACCATGTTTTGCCATTTAGGTAAAAGTACCACAGAGAGGATGCTGTATCATTTACTTGACATCATGTCAGGAGACTCCGTGTACCAATTTGCCCCCTTTCTAGAAATGGTAATCTCAATCCCTTGACTATGGTAGTGTCTGAAATGTTCCAACTGTGAAGTTACATTCTCCCCTTGGCAACTAGCAGGTATCTTGGTTGAGATTCACTAGGACTGTAAATATCTGCTTACCCCTCAGAATCAGACAGAGCTTTGTCTTCTCCGCAGAAATAGTTAAGAGCCACAAGGCAGTGGAATAATCTTTCCTGCTGAAAGAAATTGCTGGCAACCTAGAATTCTTTAAAAGAAAAATATCCCTGAAGAATTAAAATGGACTAAAATCCTTCTATTTATTTATTTTTAATTTTTATTTTTAATTATAGTTCACTGAAAACTCATTTTAAGGAAAAACAAAATCGTTGTTCACCTGAGATGCTCATGAAAAGCCTACAATACCTACTTGACTTCAGTCTACATGTTTAGAGCATCCCAAGTATCACTGTCTCTGCACCTTTTATTTCCTTTCATTGACATGCTTGCCAGTCTGATTTGCAGCACTTTGTCTCACCCCAAGGTCTGGAACTTGAATGTTGCCTAAATTCAGGGTGACATCTTCGGTTATTGGTGGCTTGAAATCCTTGACCTAATAGTCTGCTCATTCCTTGTTTTCCATCCCTGGCTTGTCTTGGTCTTCCCAGTGGTGCTTTCTTGCCCCGAGTCAATAATCCACAGCTGCTTCACTGAGACACAATTCCGAATTTAAAATTTGATATTCAGATCTTTATAAGGAAGCAGAGAATCTCAGAGTAATTTTTATCTCCAGACTTTGCTAATGAATGAACTTTGGTCTTCAGACCTCATTTCCAAAGAGCTATCCCAATCTTTCTGTAATAAATGTGTTACTGCTGGAGGATCCAGATGGTTGCTGATTTAATTCAATTGCGAAGCAAGGAAGGAAAAAAATTCTAATAGGCTCCTATCTGAAACAAAGAAATCTCAATTTAGGAAGCAGGTTTACCCTACTTAAAATATTGCAAACATTTTGACGGGTTGAATGAGATCAGTGCATCTTGAAATCACCCAAGAGGAGTAGTTTTGCAGGGCATATGGCTAATGTGGTGCATTAGAAGCCTCTCGTTTCCTCTTTGCAGTAATTTCATTACCTACTAACATGGTACTTGAGGACAACTTTCATGCGTGGTAGACTGCCATTAGCCTGGGTCTGGATCCAGGAGGCCTGGGGGCAGGTGCTGAATACTTCTGTGACTTTGCCTTTTTAGCCAAGGGATGGTTTCTACACCCTCATCTTGATTCTAAAATGCCGTGGCTTTAATATTCTCACCATTCAAATAATAATGCACCAATATCTCATTCATATAGTAAATTCCAAATTTTTATAAATGTAGCAATTTAATTTTTGAAGTGAGGAAGGGAAGCACAACTACTTCACCACTGCCTTGATTATTAAAATAAACTTACTCTCTCTCTCTCTCTCTGTTTTTTCTCTTTCTTTCTCTCTTGCTCGTGTGTGCGTGCGCGCGCGCGCACACACACACACACACACACACACACACACACACACACACACCACATCAATGCTTTACATGCTAGAGGTGTATGTGTTGGGAGCAAAAAATGAGAATCCTTAAGCCAAAATGTAATATCATTTCAGTTCATTATTTGCCATGAAAACTCATTGCTCTGAATTCGGAGTCATGAGGGATATTAAAAATGTCAAGTGAGGAATGACAGTATAAAATGCAGATTGATTTAGGTTTTCAAAATTGATTAGCAATTTGAGGCCATGAGAGCAATTTTTGTGGCGTTTTCACTCTACCAGTTGCTAAAATTGATTAGTGTTTTTTGAGGAAGGTATAGCAAATTGCTATGCTAATCAAGATACATTAAATCATGAAGCGCCTTGATTACCAGTGAACAGTGCTTCCACAAAACCGGTTTGGAAACAGATTTCATCACAGCAGCAGGTAAACTAACCGTTTCCCATTCTTCCTTTTTGATTTTGGGGGCTTGGGGTGGTGGCAAAAGATCATCTATGCTTTTCACCTTTATGATTTCTCAGTTTCCCAGAAAAAGCAAGCTGTCATTTAAGAAGGTGCAAGAAACTATACTACTTTGCATTGCAAAAAAATCAATATCTGCATTTTACCATTTTGGTATTAAATTTCTTTCATTGGGTAAATGGTTTTAACTGTGGCCTTGTCTGCCTGGGACAGCAATATAATTTATAGGTCATAGTCTGGAACACTGACGGTACAGCTTCCCAATCAGATTGGAATGTCGGCATGTCAAAAATGCTCATGATCTTTTGCTGTCAAGATCTGGACAAGATTTTGTGCTGGAAAGAGTGCGTGCTTTCTTCCTGTCTATACCTTGGCTTTGGCTTTATTTTAGTGTCCTTAGAACATTTTGAATAGTTAAGGTAATATTACAAGAAAATATTCAATTTAAATCAATTTTGTACAACCAAGCAATTATGACAGTGTTGGATCTAGTTCTGCCCAAATTTCAATACAAAAACCAGCATGTTTAGGTTTGAGTGTATCTTAGGCCCCTCATATTTTTCCAAGTGTTGTAGGACAGGCTGTGTGAGAATAAATAATTTATCTGGTATGATCCTTCTCATGTTTTACTTCCCTTTCTTCCCTTATATTCTTTGAAGTATTTGGGTTCATTAGGAGTGGGGTGGGGATTAGAAATTTTTACTATCAATGAACTCTTCACATCTAACTGATTTGCCACCAACTTTTAGACTAGTGACTCAGTCCAATCTCTTTGTTTAACAGCCAAAAAAAAAAAAAAAAAGCTAATGTCCAAAGAGATAAATTACATTGCATAAGGAAACTTAATGGTGGGGGCACCTGGGTGGCTCAGTCAGTTAAGCCTCCGACTTTGGCTCAGGTCATGATCTCACATTTGTGGGTTTGAGCCCTGCATCAGGCTCTGTGCTGACAGCTCAGAGCCTGGGGCCTGCTTCGAATTCTGTGTCTCCCTGTCTCTCTGCCCCTCCTCCTCTCATGCTCTGTCTCTCTCTGTCTCAAAAATAAATAAAACATTTAAAAAAATAAAAAAAAAAAGAAACTTGATGGTGGTAGACCATTATGAAAACTCCCAGATACAGAGGAAACAATCCCAGAAGATCTCATGGAGAAAGTGGCATTTAGAGGTAGGTTTTAGAAGTTGAATTGAGCCTCATGCTGTATGTGTGAATTTAGGAATAATTATGGTGAGACATAGGTACTCATAGCCCAGAGTGCAGCTGATGGAGGGTACAAGAAGACTTAGTGCCTCGCGAATAACAGTCAGGGAATGGGGACTTCCTGGTAGACCTGCAGTGGCCAAGAGTCAGAAGGAGACAGAGAGGAGTGTGCAGAAGAAGGTGACACTGGAAAGGGGACCCATAAATCCTTAAAGAGCACAGGAAGAAGGTAGTATTTTAACCCTTTGCCAGAGATGTTAGGGTTTACATTGAGACCTAAGATTATGAAATAAAATTATTTGTTTTGGTTAACAATGTTTCAGATCCTGCAGAACAGATGGAGAAGTTAGTTTGGGACAGAGATGTTCCAGTAATACCCTGATAGACATTAGTGCTGGGTCACATTATGCTGTTTTTTTTTTTAATTAAAAAAAATTTTTTTTTGCTCCATAATATTTTATTGTCAAATTGTTTTCCATACAACACCCAGTGCTCTTCCCCTTAAGTGCCCTCCACCATGACCACCACCTCATTATGCTGTTTTATGAATTATGAGATGGCCATAATCATAAAACATATAAGCCATGCAAGCTATAGGTTATCTAGCCCTAGTGTCCTTCAGTTCACACTCTAGAGTAGAGTTGAATGTTCTTTAAAAGCTCACACTCTAACTATCCAACCATGCAAACTGCTCTTCAGTCTAGTCCCATGAGACATCAGGAAACATTATGCAAATGTTCTTACTAAATTTTACTGAGTCCCATTCTTGTTTTCCTCTCCTTTATGGCTACTATACAATGACCCTGATTAATCAGAATGTGACAACTTATTTTGATCAGTTCACTCTTCCAGGAGGAAAATACCTGTCACATAGTTGTTACCAAGTTGGCTAAAATGCCAGTGTGACAGGTAAGGTTTTTTCTTTTCTGAAATTTTACCCAGTGTATATTCCATGTCAGACCTGAGCTTCAGTTGTGGGTCACCTCTGTTTGTCCCCTTGGGAATTATTTTATAAACTCCCAAGCTCAACAGCAAATAGGTTAAGTCTTCACCAGCAGCAGCTTCCTGTCTTTATTCTGATGAGCTTAATAAATCTGTGGCCTTTCTGAAAAAAGACACCTCCAACTTCAGCTGACTCAATCCTAATGAGTAAGATAAATTAAAAGTTGATTATTTGCATATGAAAGAATATTTTTGCTTAATAAATAAGGTCCCTTGAGCATTCTTCAGTTCTTTTAAATGTTGAGGGTTTACCCTATACTAGGTACTCTTCTAGGCTATGGGAATACAGAAGTGAACCAAATTCACAAAGCCTATGTTTCTTAAAGTTTATATTCTAGTGGACAAAACAAAAATGATCAAGTAAACACACAAGTACTGGGTTTCCAAGTCATGAAAAGTGCTCAGAGAAAAGGAGAGCAGGATTAAGGACTGAAAAGTGACAAGATATGGGGAGCTGTAGCAGTTATGATTTTTGAGCAAAGGAATGAATGGAGTCAGATAGCAACAGGCAAGTGAAGAACCAGGGCAATGGACAGGTCTGCAGGTAAGAGAGGGCTAGTGCTGGGCCCCACGCAGGTCTATAGACCACCAAGGGAAGGCCAGGGCAACTGGATCACATCTTAGAAAGCACTGCCCAACCAAAGATCAGCAAAGGGTGAAATCAGTTAATCACTGGAAAATAATTAAAACAGATTTTGATAGATTAGAAAACAAAAATTGAAAACCAAGAGGCCTTAGGACTCTAGTTGTCTATTTATATATGGAAAAGGCAGAATTGGTGGAGTGAAATAATTTGTCTGTAAATACTGAATATTCAGTATAGAAGTTTTTCACTTGGGAACAAAAGGTGTAGTTCAAAGTCACACTGCATAAGTGACTGCTATGACCATCTGTTGGTGGTAGACAAAGTTGGTACTTAGTTTTTACATAGAGAGAATTGTTTCATTCATTCATTTATTCATTCAGTGGAAGTTCACAGTTTATAGGTGAGAGGCTCCTGACCAGGAGGATGGAGTTTAAGTGACATCCTTGAAGTGACTGCCATCACAAAAACACAAATCATATAACATAACGACATGGTAGGCCCATGTCCCACTGCCCCGTTAAGCATCTACAAACTAGCAACAGAGACTGCTGATGGCTTTATTTTTGAAAGAAAAAGAAGCCTGTCCAATAAAAGAGTCAGTGGGAAACTTTCCTGTTGGGGACCATGGTCCCTGGTCTTTAGCTCATGAACTAATCCACCAAAATGATGAAATAAGGTGCTGTTTGGTTATCTTGGTTACTCTTTTGTGTGTAACTTCCAAGAAAAAGGATATCACTAGTAGGTTCTCCTGACCTCCAGGAGGACCCTGAGCACTGCATCACACACGTTTCCACACTTCCTTTCCCCATCCTGCAGCTCCTATCTGTAAGGTTAAAATTGGCAGAGTGAAAAAGTCCCAAGACAGAGAGACCGGAAAAGAGATCAGAGCATCCTTTATTATAGACCTCTAGGTGAGGTTCCCTGGTCCAGACAGAATGGACCAGAGAAGAAGCATGGGAGAACAAAGGGCTGGGCCTTATATAGGACAGCAGCCTCTGATGTGTGTCCAGGGGCGGAGAACCCCCTGTAAGGCGGAGAGACGCGGCAGGGGCAAATGATGGGCTTCCAGGGAGCCAATAGGGGGCAGAGAGCGGCCAGAATGGTGGTCCGGCAGTCATTTTGATGTTCCTTTCCCCACGCCTGCCAAATCTGTCACTATACCCTCACTCGAGTTACTCCTGACCTTGTATTTTCCTCAACACTTCCAAGTGCAGGAAGTGGCTGTCCTTGTTTCTTATGTGGCGTGAGAGAGGGTGCACTGGACACGGCTCACCACACCTCTCTGTCCTGACCATTCACCTTCGATGGAATCACTGCCTCTAGGTGGATGTTCTTGGAAAAAAGGCAGTATAACATAGGATTCAGAATCAAGGTCAGACTCTACCTTCTCCAAAATCCTTAACAGAATAGCTCCAGCTAGAATGTTATTGCCACCTCCAGGTTGGATATATATATCTTCTGAGATTCATCTGGCAATTGATCACAATGAGCATCATGACTGTGACCAGCTTTCCCAGGCAAGCCATACCTGCCCCAGGAAGCACCATTCCCCCGAATGTCCCGTTGCTCCAGCAGTTACTGGCCCCCAAGTCAGAATTCAATGCTTCATCCCTCCACACTTGCTTTTTCTCACTAGCCACGCCCATCCTCATAGTTCATCAGCCAAATGCTTCGTCTCTAATAAGATTCCAATCAGCTAGGATACGGTAAGATAATTTCCCTGAAGACAAGCTCTTTGAAACAGAGCTGTGTGCTCTGGGCAGGTTTCGGAATAATTACTTTTCCCTTCTTACATCCTGAAGCAGGAAAGGGTTTTCTCCTGATCTTCAGATCTTCACCCTTAGAAATTATTAGGGCTCCTGAAGGTAAAAGTCTCAATATCCAGCAATACACCCTCCACAGATTGGGCCCCCCAGGTTTTTAATCTGGCAGGCTGACTGGAGCTCAGTCTTAGCAATTAATCACTCACCCCTGATGACACCAATGACTTTTTGTCCCCAGTGGGTTGTGACTCTGTGTTCATCTTCAGTTTGGGGTGACAATTTGCCCTATGACCTCAGTTCTCTGGTGGATCTAAGAAGAATTCTTTTCAATTTGCTCAGCATTTTTTGAGAGGATGGGAATGATGATTTCCAAGATCTTAAGGCAGATTGGAAACCATAAGTCTCTGACTTGCCTCTTTCTTATAAATATGTCTAGAGGTTTTTCCATGTCAGTTTCTATGGGTGTCCCTTCTCAACCTCAGCTGTATGTTATAATCATCTGGGGAGTTTTCTAAAAGGTTGATGCCTGAGTCTCACCCAGAGAGTCTGATATTGATGGGCTTGGCTTGAGTATGGTTTGGGCACTGGGTACTCAAAAGTTCTGGGTTGATACTAATGATGAGTTGAGAAACTCTGCTATAGAAAGACTCAACTCAGGGGTGCTTGGGTGACTCAATCAGTTGAGCATCTAACTCTTGATTTAAGCTCAGGTGGTGATCTCATGAATGTGAGATTGAGCCATGCTTCAAACTTTGATGACAGTGTGGAGCCTGTTTGGGATTCTCTCTCTTCCCTCTCCCTCTTTCCCTCCTCCACTTATGTGACTACTCTCTTTCTCTCTCTGTATTTCAAAGTAAATAAATAAACATTAAAAAAAAGAATGACTGAACCCAAACTTTGTAATAACTTTGTCATTCAATGCACAGATTTCTATTTCACTAAAGATAAAGGACATACACTATGTGCTGAGACATCTTAGCCAGGTATCTGCTCAGGGCTGTCTTGGCCCTTTGGATCTTCTTCAGTTAGTTTCAAGATACTCAAGGCTCTTATCATATATGTAGAATGAATGATTTCTGGTTCAGGCTTCAGGCCCTTATTTCCAGAGCTTGCTTCTTACTTGCTTTGAGTGCGGAGTCTTATTAATTAGTTACTAAGGAAGACTTTGCTTCCTTCCCTGCTGACTTTTCTATGTGGGATTGCAGCCTCCTGATAGAAAAGGTTTTGCAGGATAAATTTTTCTTTCATTTGTGTGAAGGCAAGGAGATTTCTTTCCATGCTGCCCTTTCAAAAATGTTTTGCCATTTCTCAGGAATATAGACTCTTCCCCATAATTATTTTAGTGTGACACCATGAAGCAATGTCCCAGAGTCTCAACCAACACTGCTTCATCTCCCACCTAAACTACCCCAGAAGAAATGTGCACAGTAGGTGCATATATATGAACATGTTAGTTTTGGAATAGAGTCCAATGCAGTTCATGATCTGTGTTCATCATTTCTATAATGAAAAAAATAGTCTATATCTGCACTGTCCACTCTAAAAGTCAGTAGCCAGTGTGGTTATTGAGCACTTGAAATGTGGCAAGTGTAACTAAAGAAATGAAATTTTAATTCCATTTATTTTTAATTAATTTAAATTTTAGTTAGTACATATGGCTAGTGATTATTGTGCAGACAAATACTTAAAGTGGCCATGTTTTTAGTCAGTGATTGAAAGCCTTTTCAGTTTTTTCTCTCTCTTTATTTCTTTCCAATTCTGTCTGTTTATGGATGTGCTTTTTTCTCTTATGTACAATTATCTGGGGCCCACTTACCTGGTGACTGTCTTTGACACTGCTATATATTGCCTTCTATCCATTTGTGTTTCTCAAGCCAGTTTCCTCCTGTACAGACATAAACATTTCCATTCTCTCATCTCCAACCTACATCTCCTCTGGGCGTGGTGACTGAAGAGTAGGTGATTTGTCCATATCTAAAGTTGTCAGATAGTTTGAGCAAAAATACTGAAAATTGTTGCCAAAATTTATCAACCAATTAGACAAAGACTTTGGGGGGTATTTATGGCAACTTGTACCACATCCTATATTTTATATTAGATGGCATGGCTTTAAAAAATTAATTCTGTATTTAAAATTAAGTTTATCTCTTATGGAAAACAAAAAAGAATATTTAAGAATATATAGGAGTGACATAACCATATGGCAGAGGTGACTCCAGCCTCCAACTCCCCACAAATATAAAACATTGGACAGCTATTCATGAACAAAAATGATAATAATAAGGAATCTTTAGCAGTAAAATGGAATAAAAAATTTGAGAATAACTTCACACAAAGGAAGGGAGAACAGTTTCTTTTTTTGCCTTTTTCATTTTGTCCCCCAAGCTGGCACTACTCAATGCCAGAAGGGACCTCACCAGCTAGAAAGAGTCCCGTCTCTGAGGAAGACAGGGCAGAGTGGGCAGTCAGATGAGACATCTCATGAAGAACATGGTTCAATTGCACCCCTCCCAGAGACCCACAAAGCTGAGACATAGGCAGTTCGGAATAAGGAAGAAAAGCAGGGCCTAGGAGGATCAGCCACATAACAGAAGTGACCACGATTCCTGGTGACCTGCTTCACAGCCAGCCCCAGTAGCTTTTGTCAATAAAATGATCAAAGACCCATATAGCCTGGGCACACTCCCTGCAGATTTCACCAATTTTATCCCCACACCTACTCTCATCTGCGTGTATCAACCACTGGTGTCTCTCACTACTTCCTCACAATCTTCCTCTCTAGGCCAGAGGCACACACTGGCAGCAAGCCTGGAGCCCTGCAGCTGACGACTACTACTTTGTGTGTATTTAAGTTTAGCGTACTTACACGCTATTGATCTTAAACTCCACTGCCATGTGTACACTTCTGGCAGGATCCTGAGCCATGTAAGTGCACACCAATAGTGCAAGCCCCCATGGCTCTTGGGGCCCAGATTCAGCCTTGCTGCCTGTCACTAGCCTGTACTATCTGGCTCACCTACAGCTACTTTTCTAGCTGTGCACCTGCATGCCATATGAGACTCTGTAACTGGCCTCCACTGCTGCTCACATGTTCTTGGGGAGACCTTGCAGGCACAGGAGAGCATGCTGACAGCTGGAGCCACCAATGCAGCTTGTGGGCCTGAATCTGACCCTATCTCCTGTTACTAGCCTGCACCACTAGGCTCCACTTAAGCTGACCCCTCTATCTGTGTCTCTGCATGCCCCTGACCTGTCTCCCAACACCATCCTGGGCTTCTGTACACATATGGCAAGAACCAGCAGGCATGGTATTGCAAACTGATGGCCAAGGGCCTCATAACTGCCAGAATACCTACAGCTTGTTCCCATCTTTGCTGCTTGCTCTGGTCTCCACCACCATATGTGTGTGTGAAACCAGCCTTTGCTATTACATAAGCACTTCCAGATGTTCTTCTGATCCAGTGTGGCATACCACTGGCTCCAGTCACCACCACTGTCTGCCCTGGTCCCCTGCCACTAAGCCTGGAGATGCTGTTGAGGACACCACTAACCCTTGTGACCTCCACAGATCAGCTGTAGTATTCTTCAAGGACCATGCAGTTGCTGGTGCTGTGGACCCCAGTGGCCTGAGCCAACAAGTCACCATGCCCTCTGGACCTGGAGAAGCCACATATCTTTGCACTTGATGCTGAACACCACTAGATAGAAGGTCACGGTGTGCTCTGGCATGCCCCCATCCTCAGGTGCAAAGTCAGTCAGTAAAGTCTGAAAGAGGCAATTCCCTCTTAAAATGTGCAGACAACTAAGCAGAATTACAAGGATCAATGAGAATCAGGAAAATAGGATTCCATCAAAGGGACATAGTAGAGATACAGAAATTACCAGACAGAAATATTTAAATTTTTCAAAAAAGTTTTCAAAAGAATTTCCCCCCAAATTAAGATTCCTAGACATATATAGACATTGGATAAAATTTAGTGGAATTATGGGCCATCTGGCTGGCTCAGTGAAGTGTGTGACTCTTAATCTCAGAGTTGGAAGTTCAAGCCCCATGTTGGGTGTGGAGATTACTTAAAAATAAAGTAATTTTAAAAATTAATGGAATCAGGAAAGCAATAAGAGGACAAAATTAGAAGTTTGACAAAAGATAGAAATATAAAAAATTAATGAATCGGAATTTAAAAGCAGTAGAATACAATGACTGAAGGATGCAACAGCCAACTAGATTGAGGAGAAGGAAGAGCCAATGAGCCTGAAGATAGATTATTTAAAATCATTGAGACAGAAAAGCAAAAGGAAAATATAATACAAAGGAATGAATAAAGTCCTCACAGGATTTCGGGTATACTATTAATCTACACATCACATCACTGGAGTCCCAGAAGGAGAAGAGGAGAAAAGCATAGAAAGATTATTCTAAAAAATAATGGTTGATGCAGTCAGTTAAGCATCCAATTTTGGCTCAGGTCATGATCTCACAGTTCATGGGTTTGAGCTTCACATCAGACTCTGTGCTGACAACTCAAAGCCTGGAGCCTGCTTTGTATTCTGTGTCTCCCTCTCTCTCTGTCCTTCTCCTACCCATTCTCTCTAAAAAATAAATGAACATTAAAAGAAATAAATAAAAAATAATGGCTGAAACTTCCCAAACCTAGAAAGAGATTGGACATTAAAGTTCACAAAGCTAATAGTCACCACAAAATTTCAAACTGAAACAATATTCAACAAGAAGCATTATATAATAAAACTGTGTGAAATCAAAGATGAATCTTAAAAACACTAGGAGGGAGTGCCTGGGTGGCTCAGTCAGTTGAGCTTCTGGCTTCGGCTCAGGTCATGATCTCACGGTTAATGGGTTCGAGCCCCGCGTCGGGCTCTGTGCTGACAGCTCAGAGCCTGGAGCCTGTCTTTGGATTCTCTCTCTCTCTCTCTCTCTCTCTGACCCTTCCCTGCTCATGCTCGCTCTCTCTCTCTCTCTCTCTCTCTCTCTCTCTCAAATAAATAAATAGTAAAAACAAAAACACTAGGAGAAAAAAGTTATCTCATACAACGAACCTCCATGAGATCAGCATATTTCTCAGCAAAGATCTCACAGGCCAGGAGAGAGTGGATGGTATATGCAATGCACTGAAAGGAAAAGCTGTTAACCAAGAATACTTTCTCCAGCAAAACTGTACCTCAGAAGTAACAGTAAGATAAAGACTTCACCTCACCAATGAAAACTGAGGGAATTCAGTCCCACTAGATTTGCCTTAAAAGGAAAGGTAGAAGGAATTATTCCAGCTGAAATAAAAGATACTACTATAACTTTGACACATGAAATTATAAAACCCAGTAGTAAAGTATATACTGTATTGTCAGATTCAGAACACTCTAATACTGTAATGTGGTAGTGTGTGAAGTACTTAAATCTAGTGTAAGAGTTAAAAGACAAATATATTAAAAATAGTTATAACTATAATAATTTGTTCATAAATATATTAAATGTATATTATGGCATCAGAAACATAAAATGTGGAAAAGTAAAAGGGGAGGGCTTTTGCATGTGATTGAAGCTGTGTGCTTCCATATACAGTAATGTCTATAAAATGTTTCAAGTAAGTCTCACAGTAACCACAAAATAAAAATCTGTAGTAAATACAAATAGAAAAAAGAAATCAAAGTTTACTATGTAGAAAATAATTAATTCACAAAAGAAGGCAGCAAGCAAGGCAGAAGAGAACAAAGGAACTAAAAACATCCAGAAAACAATAAGGTGTCAGTAGCAATTCCACACCTATCAGTAATTAATGTAGATGTAAACAGATTAAATATTCTGGTCAAGAGGCACAAAGTGGCTTTATGAATATAGAAACAGATCCCACTCACTTCAGCTTCAAAGACACACAGAATTTCAAAACAAAGGGATGGGGAAAGATATTCAACACAAATGGAAAACTAACAAGAACAGGGAAGCTATACCTGTATCACACAAAATTGATTAAGTCAAAAACTGTAACAAGAGACAATGAAGATCACTATATAATGATAAAGAGGTCAATTCATCAAGAGGACAAAACTATTGTAAATACAAACACACCCAACATCAGAGTTCTTAAATATTAAACAAATATTAACAGAGTGAAGGAAGTAATAGACAAAAATACAATAATAAAATGGGACTTTAATATAGCACTTTTGACAATGGATAGATCATTCAGACAGAAAATCAATAAGAAAACATTGGACTTAAACTTCACTTTGGAATATATACAGAACATTCCATTCAATAGCAACAGGATACACATTCTTCTGAAGCACACATGCAACATTCTCCAAAATAGGTCATATGTTAGAGCACAAAACATGGATACTCATTCATGATCAGAACTCTCAACAAATATGACCCTATTTTTAAAAGATTGAAATCACTCTCAAAAATAAATAAACATTAAAAAAATTTTATGGGGCACCTGAGTGGTTCAGTCAGTTAAGCATCCAACTTTACCTTAGGTCATGATTTCATAATTTGTGTGTTTGAACCTCATGATGAGCTATGTGCTGACAACCTGGGTCTGCTTTGGATTCTGTCTCTGTCTGTCTCTCTTTCTCTCTCTCTCCTCTGCTTATGCTCTGCCTTCTCAAAAATAAGTAAACATTAAAATTTTTTTTAAAGCTTAAAAAAAAGGATTGAAATCATACAAAGTATCTTTCCTGACCACAGTGGTATGAAACTGGAAATCAGTAACAGAAGGAAAACTGGAATATTAACAAATATGTGGAAATTCAGCAGCATATTCCTGAATAACCAATGGGCCAACAATAAAACCAAAAGGAAACAAAATGTCTTAAAACAAATGGAAACACAAACACTAAAGCTTTGGAGATGCTGCAAAAACAGTGTTAAGAGAGAAGTTTATAGTAAAAAGTTCCCATATCTTAATATATAAAGAAGTTCTCAAAAGCAATCTCACCTATACTCCAAAGAAAGAGAAAAACAAGAAAAACTAGTCCAAAATTAGCAAAAGAAAGGAGATAACAATTATCTGTTCACATAAATGAAACAAAGAAGAGATAACAAGTAGAAAAGATTAACAGTGTGGAGTTCCCTCAAAAAATTAAAAATAGAACTACCCTACGACCCAGCAATTGCAATACTAAGTATTTATCCAAAAGATACAGAAGAGCTGTTCTGAAGGGGCACATGCACCCGAATGTTTACAGCAGCACTATCAACAATAGCCAAATTATGGGAAGAGTCCAAATATCCATCAACTGATGGATGGATAAAGAAGATGTGGTTTATGCAGCAATTTCCTACTCGATACATCCCCAAAGGCAAGGGAAATGAAAGCAAAACTGAACTCTTGGAACCTCATCAAGATAAAGAGCTTTTGCACCGCAAAGAAAACAATCAAGAAAACTAATAGGCAACTGACGGAATGAGAAAAGATAGTTGCAAATGGCATATCAGATAAAGGGCTAGTATCTAAAATATACAAGGAACTCACCAAACTCCACACCCGAAAAAAATCCTAGTGAAGAAATGAGCAGAAGACATAAACAGACACTTCTCCAAAGAAGACATCCAGATGGCCTACAGGCACATGAAATGATGCTCAACATCATTCTCATCAGGGAAACACAAATCAAAACCACACTGAGATACCACCTCACGCCAGGCAGAGTGCTTAAAATGAATAAATCAAGAGACTATAGATGCTGGCAAGGGTGTGGAGAGATGGGCACCCTCCTACACTGTTGGTGGCAATGTAAATTGGTGCAGCTGCTCTGGAAAACAGTGTGGAGGTTTCTCAAAAAACTATCCATAGAACTCCCTTATGACCCAGCAATAGCACTGCTAGGGATTTACCCAAGGGATACAGAAGTGTTGATGCATTGGAGCACATGTACCCCAATGTTCATAGCAGCAATGTCAACAATAGCCAAAACATGGAAGGAGCCTAAATGTC
>NC_043703.1:80973578-81044639 GCF_006229205.1 Suricata suricatta | reverse complement strand
AAATAAATAAATAAATAAATAAATAAATAAATAAATCAAAGGTAAAAAAAAGAAGATGTGATTTATATATACAATGGAATACTACTCAGCAATCAAAAAGAGTAAAGTCATGCCATTTGCAACAATGTGGTTGTAACTAGAATGTATTATGCTACATGATTTAAGTCAGTCAGAGAAAGAAAAATGTTATATGATTTCATTCATATGTGGAATTTAAGAAACACAACAGATGAATATAGGGGGAAAGAAGGAAAAATAAGACAAAAACAGAGAGGGAGCAAACCATAAGAGACTTTTCAATACAGAAAACAAACTGAGGGTTGATGGAGGGGCTTTGGGTGGGGGAATGGGCTAAATGGGTAAGGGGTATTAAGGAGGGCCCTTGTTGGGATGAGCACTGGGTGTCATATGTAAGAGATGAACCACTGGATTTTACTCCTGAAACCAATACTACACTTTATGTTAAGTAACTTGGATTTAAATAAATACATTTAAAATTAAAAAGAAATGGTGGGGGTTTTTTTGGAAAAGAAACAAAATTGACAAGCCTTTAGGTGTCATATAAAGAAAAAAATAAAGAAACACAAAATCAGAAATAAGTGAGGAGGCATAGCAACTGATATCACAGAAATACAAAAATTCATAAAACAACACTAGAACAATTATATGCCGACAAATTAGATAATCTTGAAGAAATTGATAAATCCTGAGGAACATATGATCTATCACATTCGAATTATGAAGAGATAGAAAATCTGAAATAACAAGGAAGAAAACTAAAAGCTTCCCAACAAAGAAGAGCCTAGGACCAGTTGACTTTGTGGGTGAATTCTACCAAACTTAAAAAAAAAGAATTAACATATGGCCTCACACAGAAATTAAAGTCCGGAAATCCAGACAGTACCATCCACCACCCCTTCTGATTCATCTTCCCAGATGAAGTCTGGTCCTTTCTTCAGCTTCTTTAGCAGTTGCTGAATGAAGTAATCTAGAAACAACACAGCCTCTTTAGCACCTCCAGAGCTGGAAAACTTCAACTCTGAGTCTCATGTGACATAGATCCAAAGTTCTAGGGAGCTATCAAGTCACACAAGAAAGAGCAAAGGACCTCAAAATTTAGAAATAATCAAAGCCCAAGAACAAATGCGATTGCTTCAAGAGCCTTAATTCCCATGTGAGAGCATTTTCCAAATACACATTTCTTTTCCAAACCAAAAACATTTGACAGTCAAAACTAATATTGAGGTCATCAACCACAGACCATTGCAGAAATATGGTGTAAGTGAAGGCAAGTGTAGACAGAGGTGGGGGAGGGAGAGACGAGAGCAAACAAAAGGCTCTCTTGTTTCATCTTCTCAAGGGTGTCATCCAATCTTATCAGTTGGCCAGAACCCAGTGTCAGTAAACTGCCAGCCCTCCTTTAGGATGTTCACTTCTGTCTATGCACTGGACCAGCTCCACCAACATCTCTGTCATCTTCGTGAGCTCCTTAGCCTTCTCCTTGGCCCCCTCATTCCTTTTGATCACTCTGTCCTCGATTACATCATTTTGATTCTAAAGATGATTCAGGGTGCTCTCCTCTGAGGCCTCCCCCCCTACTGTCCCATCCAGCTGTTCAGTCGACGCGAGTCCTGAGAGAGGGGGTGAGAATGAGGTAGGGCAGGGAGCACAGAGAGTGGAGGCAAGGTAAGGTTTCTAATCAAGCCGCTCTTTATTGAGAGACCACTCACGTCTTATAAAGGGTTGGCAGCTGACGTGAGTTAGTTGCTAAGAAACAAGGGCGAGGACTGCAGAGGCGGCGTGAAAGGCTAACAAGAAAGGCTTGGGAGGTAAACAAAGAAGGCCTCAGCTGAAGGTGATAATGCAGCTCTGCTGTGCTGGGAGTGATAACGCCGCTCAGCTGTGTGGGTGGCTGATCTTGCAGGTCAAGGCACATGTCTTTTCTTCTGGCATCTCTTCTGGCAGCTCCCCACACTCCACCTGTGGTTTTATTTGGATTAGCATATTGCCATCTCCCATAACTTGCTCCTTCTGCATGTATGCTCTCCACTACTCCTGGGTGAGAGCCGTGTTGTCCTCCAGCATCTCACTGACGACTGGCAGCAGGAGCTGCTGGAAATGCTCCTCAGGCTTCAGCACTTTCACCTCCTCCAGCTCTGCCAGCTTGAGGATGTCCAAGGGCCATATTCTCCCCCACTTCACCAAAACTGTGGTATCAACGCCTGCAAAAAAGAAGGAGAAATGTACTTTGTTGAAAATTTAAATTTTATGTGGCACACTTTCTGAGGTAACCTGTCTGGTCATTTTGTTTGGACAACCCAACTCAGCTAGAATAGACTAGATTTTGGTATTCTGTACAAATTGATGTAATATCCTGATGCATTTCAGGGGATTCTGGGCATAAAATGGAAGAGATATTTGCCAAAGCTCTTAAACAGCTGGAGAAGGACAAGAGGACTGTCAACATTGGACCTCAAAGTGCCCAGGACTCGGTATTTTTGAAGTTCTTAAGTTGTCCTGTTATAAGTTCATTTGAGTAGCTGACCTGACAAGTGTATGAAGTCAAAACACCTCCATGTGTAACAAAAAATAATGATCATGTTAATAAAAGTATTTATTTTCTAGAAAAGAAAAAAATTAACATAATTTTTCCCAAACTATGACAAAAATTTGAAGAAGACAGAATACTTCCACACTCATTTTCAGAGGCCAGTATTACCCTGATAACAAAGCCAGATGAGGATACTATGACAAAAGAACTAGAGGTCAATATCCCTGATGAATACAGATGTAAAAAATCTCAACAAAATTAAATTCAAACAGCAAATCAACTTCAATGACACATTACAATAGTCATACACCAAGATCGTATATTTCACATGTATTACATATTATATATAATGAAATATACATATATATCTCACAAGAATATTATTCAGCCATTAAAAAGAACGAAATCCTGCCATTTGTGAGAACGTAGTTGTACCTTGAGAACATCCTACTAAGTGAAATAAGCCTCCAGAGAAAGATAAATACTGCTTACTATCTTCCTAGGTGGAATCAAAAAAAGTTTAAATACACAAAAACAGTAGAATGGTGGTTGTCCGGGACTGGAGAGCGGGGGAAACAGGGAGATGGTGGTCAAAGTGTACAGACTTTCCGTTGTGAGTAAATTCCAAGGATCTAATATACAGCATGTAAGTTAACAATATTTTATTGTATACTTGAAAGTTTATTAGGTTCAGACCATAACAGCAACACCATGATAATTACACAAGGTGAAGGATAGATTACTAACTTTATTGTGGTAAACATTTTGCAGAGTACATATATTGTCATCACACTGTATGCCTTAACCTTATGCAACGTGACATTAATTACAGCTTAATATTGTTGGAGGAAAATGTGTAATGAAGATGTTTGCAAGAGTAAAAAAATATATGTATATACACAGTTCAATACTATTTAACTTTGTAATTACTATATTATGATCATTAGTGTAAAATTATCCATGACATTAAAATTCTGTACAAGATTTTGACACAGAAATTAAGATAGGATACTAATTTTAAAATGTTTGGAATGCTGTACCCTATGTTGAAAAGTATAAAAAAAGATATTTTATTTTTAGAGTATGAAACATTGTGCCAAGGGCATTGACTTCCCATAAGAAGAACTTCAATTGGGAAGGTATTTCTGTTTCTAGAATAACAGTCTTTACATTTCAGTTACTTTGTTAAATGAAAAGCATTTCTCAGGTTTAACCAAACCCAGTACACTCAAAATGCCATTTGCTTAATTTTAAGATGCAAACATCTTTAGGATATGAACTCTTACGACACCTCAGTGAGTCCGTTTCCTGAGCACATGAACAGGGAATCCCTCCATAATATGCATCCTGACATGGATCATCACAGCTGCTACCAAGGAATTAGAACCAAGTTTAGTTCATGACTCTTCATCTAATCTGGCTCTTCCTTGTTAAAATCAACACACGCACCTTTTTTGCACTGATGTACAAGTAAAACTCATGCAGTTACCCAATATGGGACATATTTGAAAATATACAGCTTAAGTTTCACATTTGAAGGCTTTGAAATTCTGACCAACGTAAGACCAGAAAGGAGGGAGTTCTATTGTTCCTTTCCACCCCACCCCTGACAAATAATAACAAGCACTAACTAAACATTTCTTGTTGAAAGAGATCAGATTAGAGCAACCTGCTCCTCATAAGCAACAGCCTTTTTCTGCCCTCCTTCCCTTCCTGCTGCCATGGCTGTTGGCGCATCTCAAATGCCAAGCAAGTGTTGAGTTCTAAAGACAATCCTTTATCAATTATACTTTTACAGAAGAAACAGTGATTCAGTCAATGCCATACTTAGCTGGTATATAACAAATCTAAAAGTCACATCCAGCTATGAGCTTAACCATAGTCTCCTTTCTTGGAAAAAAAAAATGAGAAAACTGCTATCTCTGATCTTGCGTATGTTGTGTCTCCTACAAAGAATGTCATTTTCCCTTTTCTCTGTCTGAAATCTCTCATTCTATCCACCGTAAAGACTACTGGTAATGTACTTCTCAGAGTCCCCCTGTCAGGGTGGGTCCTTGCCAGGTACCGTGTGTATCTGTGGGTCTATCTGTGGCACTTATCCAAGTCTGCCCTGGCACTGCCTGTCCTCTTTTAACTTAAAAATTTTTTTAATGTTTATTTATTTTTGAGAGACAGAGAGAGAGAACACAAGCCGGGGAGGGACAGAGAGAGGCAGATACAATCTGAAGCAGGTTCCAGGCTCGAAGCTGTCAGCATAGACCCCAACATGGGGCTCGAACTCATCCCAACCATGAGATCATGACCTGAGCCAAAATTAAGAGCCAGCTGCTTAACTGAGCTTCCCGGACAGCCCCCCCGCCACCCCACCTTTATATTTTGAGCTTCCTGAGGTCAGAAGCCATTTCTCACCCATCTTTGTATCTGCTAACAACTAAATGCAATTTTCAAAGGTGGAGTCTTGATAGAACCTCTCAAGTAATAAGTTAAAGAGTATATTTTGTTTGTTTTCTATCTACATTCTATAATTAGTGGCGTCTGCAGCCAACTCCTAGTGGCTCATGAGATGGCTTATAAAATGTTCAGAAATTTTGTGAGCCCAGTGTTTAATACAGCCATTATTAAAATATAAATTACATAAGCTTATGATGAAATGGATTTTATTAAAAAGTGACAAATGCTAAAAAACATCACTTCCTCATTACTTTACATTTTGCTAATATCGCCCCTCTTGAGAGTATCCCTTTTTATTGAAAATACGTAGTGGAAACACTATAGAGTAATGGTCATCTACACCTCTCTTCTTGTCTCCGCATTCAGTGATACTAGCCTAGCAGCTTGAAATCTGCCACGGGTGGAGTGTTTGCCCCTCAGACATTGGCAAAACTGCAGATCAGGGGTCACCTGCCTCCACTCAAGAGACTAACTAGCACACTATGTATGTATTCTGAAATCAATTCTCCCCTACCCATATTTAGTACTTTCATAATCTCATTTTCTAATTAATTAAACATGACACCAGAATTCTTTCTGCATAAAGACTGGTAATAGTCAAAGATTTATAAGATAGAAAAATGCACTTTAGCCCTAAAGAGGCACCAAACATATTATGTTCTTGTACTGACAAAAGTCAGTACAGACTCTTGTAACACCACAAGGTTATGATAATGGATTCAATTTTTATTATACAATCTAGAAAAAATTATCTTCGACTCTGTTTCTTGAGAGCTAAGAAAGATGGAGTTCCTCCCTATAATTTTCACCAGAGTATAAAATGAATAAAATAGAATGCATTTTCCTGTCAGTTGAATCACTGCACTAAATTCTTTTTTAAAAGAAAAAAAAGTTTAAATCCTGCATTTAGCGATTTAATATAGAATAGAGTGAAGTAATAAAAAAAAAAGCCAGTGTGCTACTTTATAGGATTATTTATGAATCTGATTAATTCTCCCTCCCTTCCTCTCCTCCCCCTCCTGTGCCCCTTGGCTCTCCCTTTTCAAGAAAGAATTTCTCTGAAGTTTCAGGCTCTGAGCAATAAAGCAGATCAGGTTTAAGAGAAGCAATGACCCACCTTCATATTAGCTGTTGTAATTCACTTGAAGTGTTTGCATGGGGTTATTTGTGGTGAAGCAATGCTACCACTTTGTATACAGTCAAGTGCTGCCTTTGAACATGAAGCTGATGTCTTCAGCAAGAAAAACAGAGTGAGAACAAAAAGAAGCCTTGTCTTCTATCTGAAAGTTAAGAGAAATTGAAGATCCCAAGAGTTGCTGTTGCCTGTGGTCATTTTCCATCATTCACTCTGTTTTTTCCTTAATTAATTCCCCTTTTCACCCTATTTTGCTCTCTTCAACAATAACGCTTTCCTTTTTAAAACCTGCTTACTTAAGAGTGATGTGAACCAATTTAGCCTGATATCTTGATGGGAGTTTTATGAACATTACTTACTGTAAATAAAAGACATGGGAGAAGTTTGGTTTATATAACTGGATTTTTAAAACATGAAGTGAAAATTAATGCATTCTGTCAAAGACACATCTACTCAACCAGCAGGGAACTTTTTAATGTTTTAAAAAATTATTGATCAAACACCTTTCTTCATACTGGAACAGTGAAAGGAACTTTAGGAAGATGGTTTTATTTTTCTGACTACATAATTATGCTGATATGAGAAAAACTGGGACATTGTAAATAAAACACCCAAGTTACAATAGAAGCCTGGGTTGAGGTTCTTCTCTTCCATGTGACTTTAAATAGATCAACCCTTCCTAAGCCTCAATTTTAACATCTGCAATGTAGGGAAAAGGGTTCTGTTACCTACACTGGAAGATGAAGACAGAAAGGAAGTACCTGAAAAATCTTTGTAAACAGCAAAGTGCTCTCACATCATAAGATTGCTGCCAATAGTCTGGATTTTGTCTTATGGAGATACATCACTGAGAAAAAGACAACATTGACTTTTGAGGGTCTGGAGAAAGCTCGCTCCCTGTACTTTCTTCCAAACTACTCGATAGACTGACCTCCCTTGAAAGTGGCCATTTTAATGAAACAATACCAGCTTGAAAGCTTAATTAGCTCAATAGCCACCAAAATAAATTTCTGGGTCTAGAGAACTCTTTCACTCTAAAATTAAGATGTTGCAATTTGTGTAATGCAACATCTTGTATTGCAATGTGTTACATGAGAGGCGCCTTCTGCGTCCACACTGTGAATTGGACAGTAGGGAGGGTCACCAACTATGCCACTGAGAGCGGGCACTTGCAGGGTAATCACTTTCTTCACCTACAGAGTGGGCAGGCATGCTGTGTCTGAAGATGTGTGCCAGCCTCTCCGTCCCACACACCTGTGAGCAGAGCCAGTCTCTTTTGCATCAGGAATGAATCACAGTGACCAGCCATTGTGGGGAGCAGCATTTGGAGGTTTTTATTTCCAAGATTTAGTTCTGACTGTCTCAGCCCAGATAGAATCTTGGGAAACTGAGATACAATTGCCTTTGTATTTATCTTGAGTGGATTTTTATTACCCCCTTTCTCAGAAACCTTTCAGAAAAAAAAGAAAGAAAGAAAGAAAAAGAAACCCCCTTGCTGTTAAAAATAAAAGATGCACATGCGTTAGGTGTGTGCTTTTTGACAGGGAGATATTTAGATTGAAAAATAGCCAGTGCAGTCCAGGGATCATTCAGGGGGACTGAGTGGCGTTTTTGGACTATGCTGTGTGTGCAGAGTGTCTGGAGGGACTGTGGGATGGCAGCTTCAATGAGAAGAGCAAAAGTGAGCGAGCCCACCTCGGCAACACGAGTGCAGGAGGACGCAGAGGGGTACCATTTTTTAAGCTGGCATTGCTGTCGGTTTCCGCTAGGATGCTTCCCATCAGGGCAGTTTCCAACCTGCAGCAGACACTCTTCCTTCTCATTCATTCATTACAACACCGCTCAGGATTCTGGGAAAATTGATTTTCCATTTTTCATTCTTAAACATCACACCACACCTATTTTCTTGCTCCAAAGCTAAGCTTTCTAAAGTCCTGATGTGCATGACTATTCCGACAAACCTCACTTCTACAAATGTGGGGAATGGTCACAGGGAATTCAGCCATGAACATACTCCATCTGCCTCTCCTGATGAACACTTTCACTACTGAATGACTGTGCTACATGCTGCAGACCTGGCCCACTGTGCTGGATCGAAGGAGAACACCGTGCCAGCAAGACATTGTATAGAAACATCCACTTGAAATTTACCCAAAATGCCAGCAGCAGGAAACTCAACCATTTCTAGTGGGTCATCTAAACAAAAATGAAAAAAAGAAAATGGAGATACTTTGATCCCAGTGCCTTCAAAGGAAAATTTCACACAAAGGTATAGACATACACAGGCACACATAAGCACACACACACACATCCATGCACACAGACACATGTGTGCACACACAGGCTCACATATGTACACACAGGCACACATATGCACACACACACATAGGCAAAGGCACACACAGGCACATATATAGGGACTGTGCACATACACAGACATGCATATGCATACACAGACACAGGCACAAATATGCATATACACAGGCACATGCATGCACACAGACACACACAGGCACACATATGGGCACACACAGACACAGGCACACACATAGACACGTGCATGCACACAGACATGCATGTATACACACAGGCAAACACACAGACATACTATGCACACATAAAAACACAAGCACATGTGCACATTCTTCAAACACAGGTTCCTGATCTCAAACTTGAATTTGCTAGGGAATAAAAAGAGAAAATCTTAACAGACATGAAGCATTTAGTGTGATATTTAGGTCATTTCATAGTTTGTATAATACATTAATTTTCTCTATTTTTTAGATGATAATATTTTAGTTTTTTGTGCAAACTATAGAAAGTCTGTCAGTTTGCTAAGCAGATAAACCTGCCTGGCTTGTACCAGGCTTTCTTTGTGAGCTGTACTTCTGACATTTGTCCTTCAATGACCTTCCAAATTGCACTCAAAAAAGCCGTTGTTAGGAGCACTGAAGAAGAGGGGAGGGTAAATGCTGATCTCGCAGTCAACCTCCCACCCTCCCTCATCCAGTCCTTCCTTCTTTCTTGATCTAACACCACCTAAATTGCTGTAACATCTCATCCTAAATGAGTTTTTCAGAAATCAAATTCTAATCATTTAAGGGCCATTGCATTCTTAACCTTTTACTGAAGTATACTGTATGCAGAAAATTGCCCATATTCTAAAGCAATCCTCACAAATATAATGTCCTCATGTAAACAGCACTTCAAGAAACAGAACATTTCTAGCAATTCCAGAAACCCTCCTCTGCCCCTTCTAATCACTACTTCCCACCAAGAGGACCACAATTCTGACTTTTGACAGCTTATATTAACTTTATTTATTTTTATAATTTTTATGAACTGCAAATGCTTGTATTCTTATAAATGCTTATATTCTAGTCTATCTGGCTTATTTTACTGCTATGTCTGTGAGAGTGGTCCATGTTGGTTTTATTCACATCATATTATAGCATTCCATTGTATGAATATACCACAATCTCTTCATCTAACCTACTGTTGATGGATATCCAGGTTATTCCCAGTTTCTGGCTATTACAATTCATTACACTATCACCTTTGTTTTGATGAAAACATGTACACAACTTGGGCATGTTAACATAAGAGTAGGATTTTGATTCATGGAGTATGAAAGAGTTCAGCCTTAGTAGACACTGACAAACAGTTTCCATTTTGTTGGACAAATGTTCCAAGAGTGACCAATTTACACTGGAACTAGAAGTGTCTGAGAATTACATCCTTAACAATCATTAGTACTTTTTGTCTTTTAAAATTTGTTTCACTATTATATTGTGATTTTAATTCCTATTTCACAAATAACTAATGTAATTGAGCATTTTTTCATAAGCTTCAAGTGGCTACTTGGATAGCCTTGTCTGGGATTCCTTACTGATTTGTGGGAGCTCTTCATATGTTCTGGGTAGGAGTCCTTGATCAAGTACACGTGGCTTACTCTATCATTCTCTCTATGATGACTTTTGGTGAATCTAAGTTATTTATGTCAATGTGGTCTAATATATTGTGTTTTCTTCTTTTATGATTAGTACTTTCCATGCTCTCTCGTTAAGCAGTTTTTTGTCTTTCCCAAGGTCATGAAGAAGTTCTCTTATGATTTTTTTCAAAAAGCTGTATTTTTCTTTCATATTAGGATCTGTAATCCATCTGGTATTAATCTTTGTGTACACTGAGAGGTAGGAGTGAAACCTATTAAATTTTCCATAAAAATATCCATTTAAGCTAGTATCCTTTGGAAATCATTATCCTTTTTAAAACTATACTAGAGTATTACCCTGCACATCTTTCAAAAACTTCTATCTGACAAAAATGTAAACAGAGAATATCATATAGTTCCTTACTTCTTCAAACATAAATAAATATAATTGAATCATTTCTTTATATCTCAGACTCAAAATTTATTATCAATAAAGAGCTCCTTAGGGAATATTGTATTATAGAGATCTATTTGTAGTTGCACAAGATGTATTAATATTGTATGTACATTTTTCATCATTTTTATTAATTATTGTTCTGCTCTTACCCACCAGGATTACAGGTGACATCTCCTGCTTCTAGAAGTACCAACATAGTCATTCTAATTTCACATGAAGGGGAATCTGACACCATGGGGTCAGGTACCCCAGGCTAGGACAGCTCCATGGGCAGGGAGTTTACTGAGGAGTGCAGTTGAATCAAAGTGTGCTGGAGAGTGAAGGCATTGATGCAACAGAGCCAAAAGCAGGGAGTGACCACCATCACATCAAGGACCACGGTGGGAGCATCATGGATTTCAGTTAATCCCATTTGGGTGGAGTGTGCTAAGCATCAGTACTCTCTCATCTACCACGCATCGGATGCTGTCTGACCCTAAACAAAGCACTCCAGCTATGAGCAGAGGGCTGGCTGAGCTCTGTCAGCATCCAGCAGAGTGTGAACATTGGTCCTGAAGAACTCTGCCAGCACACCGCGGCATCCCCCTAACCAGAATCCTGATTCTACTGATGGGGCATAGCATGGGAATTAGAGGTAAAGTGCATCAATATCCATGCATAGCTTTTGAATTTTGTGGAAGCCTTTTTGTCCTGCTTGGAGTTTGCATTCACCCATACCCTAGGTCTTAGCTATGTGTTTGGATAATTAATGTTCTGTGTATAGGATAACATAATAAGTGAAATATTTTTCCACTATCTGGACTTCAAATTAAGGAAACATTGCTTTTTATCTATATGCTAGTATAATTTGTATTTTAGGTCATGTGACTGAAATGCTCACCAATTGGGCTGCTTCATTCATTCATGGAGAAATCTACTTTTGTAGATGTCCCTAAAGCTAGCCTGTGATCGCACATATTCCTAGGTGCCTATATAGTCTCACCTCTAAGTCTTGTGTTGTTCGGTGCCATGTGGCCTGTCTGGCTCCTACTACAACCACTGGAGCTGGGGAGAATCTTTTCCTTAGGAATTTCCCGTGGGGTTTGTCCTGGCCACCATATCTTCTTCCACACCAACCCAGTCCAACAGGTTCAGCTCAATCCCAGCTTGTCCCTGAAGAAAGTCAAGGAAAGAAAAGAGAGTGCTATGAGAACACTATAAAGGCACTGGTGAGTGGAGGACATGGTGGCTGTACTTACCCTCCCAGTCACATCCCCCATAAAGATTGGTCCTGGCCTCTCCTAGTCAGAGTGATGGTCTCAACAACTGCAAAGTCACCATGAACCATGTGTTCCAGTAAATACCTCACACCACAGTTACAAAATCTTCTTAATAACTTCAATTATCCCAATTTTACAAATGAAGACTTGTCTGGGATCCCAGAGATAACAAACAATAGAATAAACAGAATGAGAATTAGTTGCCAGGTCAGGCTGCTTTCAAAGCTTTGGGTCACCAGCCTTTTGTTCTGCTGTCACTTGACCCTCTCCTCTCTTCTCTCTATCACACACACACACACACACACACACACACACACACACCACACACACGCACAGCATATTCTATCCAGCGCCGTGCTATAGTAAGTTTTGAAATGCAAATGTGGGATTTATGCATCAAAAACCTAAATTTTTACTTTAGATTTAATACTTATCTTTAAATATACAGCAAAAACTTTTGTTATCTATCCATGGAACTGTTTTTTAAAGGAATGATTATATAAGATAAATAACAATGCTCTCTATATAAGTTTGGGAAATAATGATAGGAAAAAAAGAAAGATCATAATCACTCTAATTCTATTACCTAGAAGGTTTTGCTAGTTTATTACATTTCACTTAGTGTATTGTCTTTTTGTTCTGTGCAGATATATTTTGCCATAATTTGGATCATTAGGTACACAGAGTTTTGATTACTAATTTGTTTCACTTTATATTATACCAGGACACTTTACCCTGTCATTAAATATTTCTTGATGGCTATTTTTAATGGCTATAAACTGCTTCTTTGTATGAGTGTACTATAATTTATTTGGTATTCACTTATTGGTGCATGTTGCGGGGTGATTATGAAAAGACCACCAATGCCAAATAGAAGTGAGGCATAATTTTATTCATGGCCACATGCTTTTATTACAGCCGGGCAAAACCTGATCTCCCTGGTGTTAAGGAGCAGAGAATGGCCCCGAACAAAGGGGGCAGTGAGATTATATGGACAGAACATGTCATCATTTAGTTAACCAATTACAATTACAGCATTCCGTGGTAGCCAATTACACTGAAACACACAGACATTAGTTTTGGCGGGAACCTATCATTTTAAGGCTCTTTGTCCCTTTAGAATGACCAGTCATAGTTAGACACCTAAGATACCGTGAGAGACCCTGACCAGGTGACTTTCACCTGTGGATTTGCTTCAGCCAGGTCTTAGTAGAAGGGTGGGGTTACTTAACAGAATCCTGAAAAACAAGTTAAGCTTCAGGTTACAATGTTCCTTATCGAGTTACATTCTTACGGTCTTTCCAGATTGCCCAATCTTTAATTATTCACCAGAATGGGAGTTTAAACTGAACTTATATACAGTAAGCTCTCTGACATCTTATAAGTTGACCTATTACATTTTGTAAGTTGACCTATAACAGTGCATATTTTAGCTGTTCATATTTTTTTATGCTAGCACATAAATACCTATGTTGGCTTACAAGTTTTTAATCACATTTCTGATTCTCTTCTAATGATATGTACCTAGTAGTATACTGGAGGGGTCCATATGCACAGCCACTTTTAAGGGTCTTTCTATGCCTTGTCAATGACAGTATACACACAGATGACATATAAACTCATGTTTCATACAAGATTCCAATAACTTGCACTGTCCATATAGCCCCCAACATTCAGCTTTGCTACAGCATCAAAATATGAACATGGGGAATACATAATATGGGCTATGAAAAGGTATTACAGTATCAGGTACAATATTCAATTAATGAACCAAAGACAAAATACATGTTTTAAGCTGCTGAAAGCAAATATGTTTTACCATTGTTTTAACCAATCTCTTGACACCACACTCAGGAAATTTCTATCTTCCTAGAAAATAAAACCTAGAAATAAGACTCCTGAAAATTATCTCCTGATTTTGCAGGTAAGAAAGTAGTATGCAAAATCTTTCAGAAAGGATAAGAGCAATGCTTCCCATGCATAACATTTTTAATTCTTATTTTGGAACAAGAAAGCACACAATTATAGCTCACATCCTTATGGCATTGTGACACAGAATCCATCTCACAGTTGATTATAAGTAAGATGATGAAGATCAAGTAAGTAAATCTTTTCAGAATATAGAGTGGTTTTTTCTTACTTACCAAACAGAAAAACCACATGGGAGAGTTTGTATTAATGTCAACAACAGTGTAAGTGACAATTCTTGAAGTTTGCTTGAATATTTCAAGTATTCAATTGGCTACTTTGAATATACAAGGAGAGGAGAAGTTACTGCATAGTGTTTTGGAAACACCACCAAGTTGAGCTTCTGACACAACCAGGAATCTTATTTTAGGTGTCCTCACTTCTTGGGGCCAGCCATTCTATTTACACCCAAATGCTTTGATCAGTGCCTTGCCTTTGTTTTGTTAACTCTGCCTTTGTGAAGTATGGACTTGGAGTCAGCCCCTCTGACTCAAGCGATCAACTTTCAAATTGTAAAAGGAGGTTAATAGCATAATCCCTTCATTTTCTGATCCTTCTTCAAAAACAACCATCCCTTGGATTTTAAAGTTATTACTCTTATTTTTTTATAACTTTGCCTCTATTATAATATATAATTCACTTGTAAATGTTTTTGAACTTTACATAATTAGATTTAATCTTGTTTTATTTGCTATTAAGTATTCTTCATAATTCTCATATTAATCCTTTATCAGGTATGTGTGCTGTAAAGGTGTATGTTTTGTCTCTCTTCTTTTCATTGATGTGATCTAGTGCTTCTTTAAAGGACTGGCTCATACTCAGTTTCTTCCAGGAACTCTACCTTGACTACTTGGTATGAATGAAAATATCCTTGGTACTGAGTGAGGGTGGTCGAGGGTTGGAGGGCCAGATACCAGATTCTACATTAGGAATGCAGGGCAAGTGCTGTAGATGTCTTCAACATATGTATGTTTTAACGTGTGTGTGTATATGTGTGTGTGGTATAAAAACATATATATGTATGTGTGTATATATGTGGTCTGTATGTGCATGTTTGTATATATGCATATATGTAAACATATAATATACATACATATGTGCTTTAGGTCAGCCTCGTTGATTATATATATAATATACATTATATATATCATTCCATAGGTGATATGATACTGCACATATGATATATATGATGTATATGTAAATCTGTACAAACACACACTCCAAGATACATATTTGTATAGTGTATACACACTCACACACACACACACACAATTGACTGCATATATATGTAAATGTGTAACTATATGTATGTTTGTGCATATCTATCTATCATATGAATCATGATGAGTAAAGTTTGGAATATTTGCTCACTTGACAATTCAAGAACACTAGGAATTATTTGTGCCACATTTCAAAGGAGAGAGAAATATACAGGCTTGCCTTAGAGCCTGTTTCTGGCAATTGCTGCTCTTCCCTGGGACAGCTCACAGGACCTGGACGTGGACATGTATATGGAACTGTTTAGTCTTTGGTCTTATTCTTGACCTACCCCAGAATTCTGGGAATGTAATGAAAGAAAAAGAGCAACAAAATTCTTGCTTTGTTCCATGGGATGTTGGTTTGCTTGCAAATGTGAGGGAATCTCCATGCCGAGGGATGTATGTGACTCATCCCAGAGCTCTGTGAAAAAAATATGGAAGGTTTCAAGGATGGTTGTGGTCTTCAGTCCCCTGGGCAGGTAGGATTTTCTAGATTTGAGAGTTTATGGTTGAGATATATTCATTGCCTTGTATGCACTAATGCTGTTTTTATTTTTTTTTAAGTGCATGAATGTATGGACTGTAATTGTTTTATGAATTCAGTCTTGGTTGATAAATTCATTCAGTTCAGAATATGTAAAGCCAGTATGTGTCAGAAGGAAATATTTTGAAAACTGCTTGATATTTTATTCCATACTTGCTTAATTCCCACAAATAATTTGTTTAAGAATTATAACATAGCCCAAAAACTCCCAACAATAAAATGCTTTCAAAATGTAGGCTAGTAACATGAGTTATTACAGCACTGAGAGCATTGAATTAAAATGTACTTTATTCTTGCTATTAAAGGTTTGGACTACAAAGGACATGTTTCAAAGGGTTAAACAAATTAGAAATATAATTAAAAGTATTTGATAGACCATTTGCTGTGTAGTGGATCTGAATTTTGACAAGGCTCGAAAATAACCAGGTAGCTTTCAGACCGGGTGCAGTTTGGACAGGTTTGCATTGCCCTTGTCAAGGGAGGAAGCCTGGAAGCTTCTGCATTCCAAATGGACTCAGAGTGAGCCTTTAGGGGACATCATGTGCCAGGTATTGGCTTACATGGATCTTATCAGGGCACTGTGACCCAGGAGGCATGCCAATGACATTCAGTTATAGAACTGAGAAGGAGAGGGTTTCAATTACTTGTATCCTGGGTTGAGCGACCTTAGGCCACCTAGATCTCCGTGAGAAGCATTCACAAGTCCCAAGTTCCGTCCCACCAGGATGCAGGGGCGAGTGGCCATGGCAGCAAGGAATGGCACTCAATGGCGTGATTCATCTGAATGAACTGAGACAGAAACTTATTCACCCCAGCTGCTGGATTCTTCCTTCTCTTCTACTCTTTTGTTGCAAACTGCTCAGCTAAAACACAGCATTAGTCTTTCATGCATGACATCTCAAAAGCTCTGCATTTACTTGGGAGTTCACTGGCAACAAATATAAGTGATTGGAAAAATAGCCTGTGATGGTATTTTTCTTCCTGTAAATTCCATCTGTTACTTTTCAAATACTCTGGAGGCTAAAATGTGATTTGAGCCATTTCTCTCTCTTACTCACTTTCTCTTTGAAGTTGACAAAGCCATGCTGTTTTTGTGAGCTCACTGGCTAATCACATGTTTCTTTTGACTTGATTGCTTCCCAGCCAAAAATTACAGAACTCTGTAAACTAAAAAGGAAAATTTTACAAGAACAAAATTATGTTCAAGTCAAGCTACATAAAAAAACTTATTATCAATACAGAAGAGATAGCTTGCCACCAAAACAAAAACAAAAGCAAAAACAAAAGCAAAAACAATGCTCCTCCCCGCAAAAAGCAGGAATATTTTCCAAACTGGGATGTAAATTCTAACGGAACTAAATGGACAGCCAACTTGGCCAACTTAAAAACACACCCATCATATTTAGTGTCTTTTGCAGGATGATGATATGTAGGAGTACAGATATTCCTTAAATCGTGAGTATACATCATCTAAATATTAGGAAGGGTCCACCCACCTCCTCAGACAGGTATGGATGTGGCACTATCAGCTGTGGCCTCTTATACAGGCAATGGCTCAGAGGTATGCAGACTGACAGTAGATGATGACCCAACTCCAGAGGTTCCTGGAGGAAGGACAGGGTCTTAGTTTTTGAAAGACTGATGACTCCAATCATAATTCTCCACAATGTGCTTACCCATCAGCATCTTTTCTTGGGATCCTCACTGGCACAAAGCTCGGAGCTGACAGAATGCTGGCTGGACAGCAACTTGACAGACACACCCTCAGCTCTGTTCTCAAAAGGAACTTCTGTGGGCACCTGGGTGGCTTTGTCAGTTGAGCATCCAACATGGGCTCAGGTCATGATCTCACAGTTTGTGAGCCCAAGGCCCACATCAGGTATGCTGCTGTCAGTGCAGAGCCTGCTTCAGATCTTCTGTTCCTTTCTCTCCCTCTCCCTCTCTCTCTCTCTCTCTCTCTCTCTCTCTCTCTCTCTCTCTCCCTTCCCCACTCCCACTCATGTTCTCTCAAAAATAAATAAAACATTTAAAAATTTTGAAAAAGTAAAAAACAAAATAAAAAGAAACTTCTAGGGGCACCTGATTGGCTCAGTTGGTTAAGCTTCTTAATCCTGATATCGGCTCAGGTCATGATCTCAAGGTTCCTGAATTTGAGCCCCAAATAGGGCTCTGCATTGACAGTGCAGAGCCTGCTTGGTATTCTCTCTTTCTCTCTCTGCTCCTCCCCTGCTCTATAAATAAATAAATAAGTAAATAAAAAAATAAAACATTTCTTAAAAATTAAACTAAATAAAAAGAAGCCTCTAGGGCGACACCAAATCTCTGTCCCAGGGACTGGACTTACCGTGGCTGGTACCCTGGGTGGCCGCAGAGGTGGATGAGGATGCAGGTGTGTGCCCGCAGGGTCTCTTGTACCTGCTTGTCGCAGGCCTGGCTGTCCTGATGCCCCTCGGTGCGGGCTTCTTAGAAAGAGTCCTGGGGGGGTGGGGGCCCCTGACCCTTGCACGAACCTGTGTGAGCAGCCAAGCACAGTCGCTGGCCTACCTGCTGGGTCCATTGGGACTATCCTTCCCTGAGTCACTGGGAGCCACAGAAAGGTTTCAGAGCAGGCACAGGAGATGGACGTGTCAATCCCTGCGGTGTCTGGGTGGAGGACGTCTAGTGCCCCGGGGTGCAGGGAGGATGGGGGGGCAGGCAGGGGGGGCAGTGTGCACTTGACTCTGCAGGAAGGTCCTGGCCCAGGCTGCACGCTCCCAGCCCAGAACCCAGTACCCACCAGGGGCACCCTGAGCACACACCATGGCTTACCACAGTTCAGTTCAGAGAACAAGAGCAGATGGCTACCTAAGCTGATACTTTGTTACAAGAACTCCATGTCTGTCCACTGAGACTCTGCAAACAAACCCTTTAAAGAAAACAAACCCTTTAAAGAAACCAAACTGAGCCTTTGGAGCCAAGATGGCAGAGAGGAAGGGAACTCTGTAAACTTCCTCTGCCCCATCTATCAAACTGAGTAAGACATTACTCTCATCTGCAAGAACAGAAGGAGAAAATACAGGCTCCAGAAAGAAAACAACCTCAAAGATATCAGAGTGAGTGAGTGTGAACAGGAGAGATTGGAAAACGGGACAGCCTGAGAAGAGCAGGGGAGGTGGGAGCCCCAGCCCAACACAGGGAGAGCATGCAGAACCCCTGAGAGACAAAGGGAAGAGAAAGAAAAAAGAAACACGCTCATAGTACTGTGTACTAGAGAAGAGAGAAAGACTGTTTAACTCCACTTGGAGAGAAAAACTCTCACTCCATATATAAATATTGGGTAGCCCAAATCCAGACCCGGTGGCACAAGGGAAAGAACAACTTCCACCCCTGTGCCATCCCTGCGGGGAGTTGGCGGCCTCGGCGGCAGTGGCCACAGGGGCATGCACTTCGGCCTCGGCTGCAGGAGTGGAAGCACACACCTCATTTCCATGGTGCAACTTGCCTCCAGCATTGGCCTTTTGAATCCCAAATCCCGGGTGCCAACAAGGAAAAAATTGCCCCCACCCCTACACGACCCCAGCAGGGAGTTGGGGGCAGTGGAGTCTGGGGCACACACTTCAGCTGTAGGAGCGCACAGCTCATTTCTGGCAGCGCCTGGCGCTTCAGGCAACAGCAGCTTGAATCCCAGCCAGTGCCAAGAGAAACCACTCCTTCCCCCAATGCAGTCACAATCCTGGCTGGGAGCTGGGAGTCCGCAGGTGTCTGTGACGGCATACATGTCACTTCCTGCTGTGCACCGCGCTTCAGACAGCACACTTTGCCTCAGGCAGCGGCAGCACAAATCCCGGCCAGAGCCAAGAGAAACTGATTCCTCCCCCTACACAATAATTATCCTGGCTGGGGGCTGGGAGTCAGCGGTGGTCTGTGAGTGTGTGCACCTTTCCTCCGGCAGCAACGGCATAAATCCCTGCCAGCACCTAGAGAAACTGCTCCCTCCCCCTATGAGATCCTGGCTAAGAAGCCAGTTGCCAAAGTAAGTACGTCTCATCTGTGGTAGCATAAAAGTGCATGGACTAGGACTTTAAACTGAGGTGGGCCTGGAAAATAAAACTTGGATCAGCTGTGGCACAAGGAGATCAGACTCATTAGAGTGGCCTGCAGTGCTTAGTTCCATAGGAGCTTGGAATGCCGACATTCTACTCTCTGCAACCACCAAGACGGAGACTCTGAGAGCAGCCCCCAAGACCAACTACACCAAAGCACGCCTAACAACAAGGGGGAGCTGCTGCTTTTTTTCTTCTTTTGTTTTGTACTTATTTTTTATTATTATAACCTTTTTACCTAATTTTTTAAAATTTTTACTCCTTAATTTCTTTTCTACTTTCTCCCTCTTTTTTTTTTATTTCTTGCAATTCAGATATATTCTCCTGTATCTCATCCTTATGTCTCCCCTCAATTGGTCATACACTTTTAGACTGTCCATTGTCCCTTGTTGTCTCTGACCCCATTTATTATTTTTTCTTCTCTTCTTTTCCTCTCTTTCCTCTCCATTTTCTTTTTTTCCTTTCCCCCTTTAAACTTTGATTTGTCTCTGTGTTTGTGTGTTTCTGTTCCCTCTGTGTTTCTCAGTCTGTTTTCCATCTTAGGGCTACCCCAAGAATAAAGCAAGAGTGTGCATGATGTTGAGTCCCAAATATTGCTGAGTAGGGAAATAAAATATTCAAAGGCACAAGAGAAACTGAGAGACACTGTTAAAAGAATAATTCGGGAAATGACAGGCCCTGAACAGTCAATAAATCTCCTTTAACACAGCAATATTAAGAGGTGTATAGTGCACAACGAGCACTGACAAGAGACAGAAAACTAGCAAAAATGACGAAACGAAAGGAACTCTTCCCTGAAGAACCTCCAGGAGGAAGTCACAGCCACAGAACTGCTCAAGGCAGATCTAGACAACATACCGGATCAAGAATTTAAAAAACATGTCATAAAATTAGTCGCTGGGTCGAAAAAAGCATCAGAGAAGCAACTAAGACAATGACGAGGCACTTTGAAAATAGGTGTGATGAGTTAAAAAATGTTATACATGAGGTGAATAATAAAATGGAGGCAGCCACCTCAAGGATTGACGAGGTAGAGAGAAGAATAGGTGAATTAGAAGATATAGTTATAGAAAAAGAGGAAGCAGAAAAAGAGAGAGAGAAATTGATCCAGGAGGAGGAAAGTAGAATTCAAGTCCTGAGTGACACAATCAAAACGAACAACATCCGTATCATAGGAATTCCTGAAGAGGAAGAGAGAGAGAAAGGGCCTGATGGGATACTAGACCAATTTATAACGGAGACTTTCCCAAATCTGGGGAAAGAAATAGACATTCAAATTCAAGAGGCACAAAGAACCCCCTTAAGATGTAACTTGAATCAACATTTGGCACAACATATCATAGTGACTCTGGCAAAATATAAAGATAAAGAGAGAATTCTGAAAGCAGCTAGGGATAAAGGGCCCTCACGTACAAATGGAAACCTATCAGAGTGGTTACAGATCTAACTAATAAAACTTGGCAGGCCAGGAATGAATAGCAGGAAATCTTCAATGTGATGAACAGAAAAACATGCAGCCAAGAATCCTTTAACTAGCAAGCCTTTCATTCAAAATAAGGAGAGATAAAGGTGTTCCCAAAAAACAAAAATTGAAAAAAATGCATGACACCAAACCAGCCCTTCAAGAAATCCTAAGAGGGACTCTATGAGGGGAATGTTGCAAAGAATACAAGGTGCAAGAATACAGACACCACTATAAACATGAATTCTATGGAGAACACAATGACTCTAAACCCAAACTTTTCAATAATAACACTGAATGTAAATGGACTGAATGCTCCAACCAAATGACACAGGGTAGCAGAATGGACAAAAAAACAAAACCCATCTATCTGCTGTCTGCAAGAGACTCATTTTCGACCAGAAAACACCTTTAGGTTGAAAGTAAAGGGATGGAGAAATATCTATCAGGCGACTGGAAGCCAAAAGAAAGCTGGAGTAGCCATACTTATATCAGACAAACTGGACTTTAAAGTGAAGGCAGTAACAAGAGATAAAGAAGGACATTATATAATAATTACAGGGTCTCTCCATCAGGAAGGCTAACAATTATAAATATCTATGTGCCAAACTCGGGAGTGCCCAAATACATAAAATAATTAATCACAGACAGAAACAATCTTATTAATAAGAATGTGCTAATTGCAGGGGACTTTAATACTCCACTGACACCAATGGATAGATCAACCAGACAGAAAATCACTAAAGAAGCAATGGACCTGAATGACACATTGGAACAGATGGAACTGATAGATATATTTAGAAGTCTGCATCCTGAGGTTAGGAAATTCACCTTCTTCTCAAGTACACATGGCACATTCTGCAAGATAGATCACATACTGGGGCATAAAGCATCCCTCCAAAAGTATAAATGAATAGAAATCAGACCGTGCACACTTTCAGATCACAATGATATGAAACGTGAAGTCAAGCACAGGAAAAAGGCCGAAAAACCTCCAAAAATGTGGAGGTTAAAAACCACTCTACTAAAGAATGATTGGGTTAATCAGGCAATTAGAGAAGAAAGTAAAAAAGTATATGAAAACCAATGAAAACAAAAATACAACAATCCAAAATCTCTGGGACACAGTCCTAAGAGGAATGTATATTACAATCCAGGCCTATTTCAAAAAACAGAAAAAGGACAAATTCAAAATATAACAGAGCACTTACAGGAATTAGAAGGGGAGCAGCAAGAGCACCCCAACACCCCCAAGGAAAAGAAATAATAAAGATCAGGGCAGAAATAAACAATATAGAATCCAAAAACACAGTCAAGCAGATCAAAGAAACCAAGAGTTGGTTTGTTAAAAAAATAAAATTGATAAACCTCGAGCCAGGCACATCAGAAAGAAAAGAGAGAGCACACAGATAGATAAATCATGAATGAGAAAGGAAATATTACAACTGATCCCTTAGAAATAAAGGCAATCATCAAAGATTACTATGAAAAATTATATGCTAACAAACTGGACAACCTAGAAGAAATAGACAAATTCCTAAATGCACATGCACTGCCAAAATTCAAATGGGAAGAGATAGAAAGCATGAATAGACCAATAACCAGTGAAGAAATTGAATCCGTTATCAAAAACCACCCACAAATAAGAGTCCAGGGCCGGATGGTTTCCCAGGAGAATTCTATCAGACATTTAAAACAGAGCTAATACCCATTCTTCTCAAACTATTCCAAAAACGAGAAATAGGAGGAAAATTTCCAAACTCATTCTATGAAGCCAGCATCACCTTGATACCCAAACCAGACAGAGACCCAGCGAAAAAAGAGGACTATAGACCAATATCCTTAGTGAATACAGATGCAAAAATACTCAACAAGATACTAGCAAATCAAATTCAACAGCATATAAAAAGAATTATCCATCATGATCAAGTGGGATTCATTCCTGGGTTACAGGGCTGGTTCAATATTCACAAATCCAGAATGTGATCCATCACATGAAGAAAAGAAAGGATAAAAACCATATGATCCTGTCAATAGATGCAGAAAAAGCATTTGACAAAGTACAACGCCCTTTCTTAATAAAAACCCTTGAGAAAGTCGGAATAGAAGGAACTTACCTAAACATTATAAAAGCAGTTTATGAAAAGCCCACAGCTAATATCATCCTCCATGGGGAAAACCTGAAAGCTTTCCCCCTGAGATCAGGAACACGACACAAGTGTCACTCTCACCGCTGTTGTTTAACATAAAGCTGGAAGACCTAGCATCAGCAATGAGATAACAAAAGGAAATAAAAGGCATCAAAACTGGCAAAGAAGAAGTCAAACTTTCACTTTTTGCAGATGACATGATATTCTACATGGAAAACCAGGCAGACTCCACCAGAAACCTTCTAGAACTGATCAATGAATTCAGTAACGTTACCGGGTACAAAAATCAATGTAGAGAAATCAGTTCCATTCCTATACACTGATAATGAAGCAACCAAAAGAGAAATTAAGAAACTGATCCCATTCACGATTGCACGAAAAACCATCAAATACCTAGGAGTACACCTAACCAAGGATGTAAAAGACCTATATGATGAAAACTATAGAAAACTTATGAAAGAGATTGAAGAAGATACAAAGAAACGGAAAACCATTCCCTGTTCATGGATCAGAAGAATAAACAGTGTGAAATGTCATTACTACCCAAAGCAATCTACACATTCAATGCAATCCTCATCAAAATTGCACCAACTTTCTTCTCAAAGCTAGAACAAACTATTCTCAAATTCATATGGAACCACAAAAGACCCTGAATAGCCAAAGTAATATTGAAGAAGAAATCCAAAATGGGAGGCATCACAATCCCAGACTTTAGCATCTACTACAAAGCTGTCATCATCAAGACAGTATGGTATTGGCACAAAAACAGACACACAGACCAATGGAATAGAATATAGAAACGAGAACTTGGCCCACAAACGTACGGCCAATTAATTTTTGACAAAGCAGGAAAGAGTATGCGATGGAAAAAAGACTGCCTCTTTAGCAGGTGGTGCTGGAAGAACTGGACAGCAACATGTAGAAGAATGAAACTAGACCACTTTCCTACACCATACACAAAAATTAACTCAAAATGGCTGAAGAACCTGAATGTGAGACAGGAAACCATCAAAACCCTCGAGGAGAATGTAGGAAAAAACCTCCTAGACCTCCACCACAGCAATCTCCTACTCGTCACATCCCCGAAGGCAAGGGAAATGAAAGCAAAACTGAACTCTTGGGACCTCATCAAGATAAAAAGCTTCTGCACTGCAAAGAAAACAATCACGAAATCTAATAGGCAACGGACTGATTGGGAAAAGATAGTTGCAAATGACATATCAGATAAAGGGCTAGTATCCAAAACCTACAAGGAACTCACCAAACTCCAAGCCCAAAAAACACATAACCCAGTGAAGAAAGGGGCAGAATACATGAACAGACGCTTCTCCAAAGAGGACATCCAGATGGCCTACAGGCACATGAAACGATGCTCAACATCACTCAGCATCAGGGAAACATAAATCAAAACCACACTGAGATACCACCTCACACCAGTCAGAGTGGCTAAAATGAACAAATCAAGAGACTATAGACGCTGGCGAGGGTGTGGAGAGATGAGCACCCTCCTACCCTGTTGGTGGCAATGTAAACTGGTGCAGCCACTCTGGAAAACAGTGTGGAGGTTCCTCATAAAACTATCCATAGAACTCCCTTATGCCCCAGCAATAGCACTGCTTGGTATTTACCCAAGGGATACAGAAATGCTGATGCATATGAGCACATGTCCCCCAATGTTCATAGCAGCACTCTAAACAATAGTCAAAACATGGAAAGAGCCTAAATGTCCATCACCTGATGAATAGATCAAGAAGATGTGGCATAATGGAATACTGCATGGCAATGAGAAAGAATGAAATCTGGCCTTTTGTAGGAAAGTGGATGGACCTCGAGGGTGTCATGCTAAGTGAAGTAAGTCAGGCAGAGAAGGACAGATACCATATGTTTGCACTCTTAGGTCTAACAGGAGAATAGGAGAAACCTAATTGAGGATCAAGGGGAGGGGAAGAGGGAAAGAGAGTTGGGGAGAGCGAGGGACGCAAAACTTGAGATACTATTGAATCCTGAAAATGTATTGAGTGTTGACAGGAAAGGAGGAGGGGGGAAAACGGTCGTGGTGATGGAGAAAGGCACTTGTGGGGAAGAGCACTGGGTGTTCTATGGAAACCAAATTTAACAATAAACTATTTTTTTTAAAAAAGAAAGAGACCAAACCAACCAATCAACAAGAAAATATAATACCGTGTCCTTTTTTTTCCTAAAAGAAAAAAGGAATAAACCACAGAGTTTTCTTTAGGGAATGAAGTCATTGATGTGTTCGTAAGGAAATTGTTTCTGCATCTACAGTGGATTTATGAACAGAGCTCTTTCTATTATGACCTCAGAGCTGACGATGTAATAAGAAACATTTTTAACTGGAATAGAATTTTAACCTGAATATCCATTGGGCCAACAAGCTTAGGTTAGTAAAGTCATGCACATATTCTTATATTTTCAATAAAAAGAAATGCACAATAGTGTTTGTCAATTAAGGAGGCAATGGTTTCATAAGTATATGTATGCTCTTTAAAATTATGGTTAAATGGAGTACCCAGTTAAAAATTTTTTAATTTGAAATTGACGATAATGATTTGATTGAAACATAATAAGAATTAAAAGTGCCTTTATAGACACATAGGCTGCAGACTGAAGTCCCAAGAAACAATCACATATGAGTTTTGTTTCAAATGAAATAAGAGTATTAGAAGATGTCATAACAACTTTTTATTTGACAGATATTTGGAGATTTTTACAATATTAAATCTACCAGAGAGATTTTTTATTTATTAAAAGATCTTCCATCTGACAGCCTTTAAAATCCCAATAACAAATGTCATTGAGATGTTTAGCCTTTACCTAAAGTAAATGCATGACTGTTTGAGAGTGTATCCTCAAGAGCTGGCTAGGAAGCAAACCCTTTCTGTCTCTGAGTATAGAGATACAAGCACACATATCACAATGTGTTCACCGGTGGGACGTGGGACTCAAAGAAAGCTCCCTTTAAGATGGTCGTGCATGTAACAATGCCTGAAATTATAAGCAGAGGTGTGTGTGTGCGCGTGCGTGTATGTGTGTGTGTGTGTGTGTGTGTGTGTGTGTGTGTGTGTATTCTTTGAAGTAGAAGTTCATAGCTTTACCTGGACTGTCAAAAGGGTTCAAACTCTTTCCAAAGTTAAGACAAAAAATTTTTTGATATTTGAGGATGTGAACTCATCAGAGAAGGAGATTGTGTTTTATTCATTCCTTTATGCTCTGAAAAGGTCGGGTCTATGATGGTTAGTTTTATGTCTCAATTTAGCTGGACCTTAGTGCCCAGATATTTGGTTAAACTTTATTCTGGATGTTTCTGTGAGGGTGGATCTGGTTGAGATTAACATTTAAATTGGTGAACTTTGTGTAAAGCAGATTGTCTTCCATAATGTGGGTAGGCCTTGTTTAAGCAGTTGAAAGCCTGAATAGAACCAAAGGCTAAGGTGCCCCACGGAGAAAGAATTCTGCTAGCAGACAGCGTTCAGACTTGAACTATGCAGTAGTCTCTTCCCTGGGTCTCTAGTCTGCCTGTACATTATGTGCAGATTTTAGACTTGCCAGCCTCCATAACTGCAAAAGCCAATTCTTTAAAATAAATGTGTGCCTGTGTGCATGCACATTCTATACACTCTGTTTCTCTGGCGAACGCTGCCTACCACAGGGTCCCATGATGTGCTTGCTAAATGAAGGCATGAGTGAATGAGAAAATAGTGTCCCCCTGTCTTACAGTCACAGCAGTCCTTCCTGAGTCATTGTGGTGGGACACCAGGCACAGTGCTGGTCGCTGCCATTGCCAGAAACATTTTTTAATATGTGGGGTGCCTGGGTGGCTCAGTCAGCCAAGCATCAGACTGTGGCTCAGGTCATGATCTCACAGTTCTTGAGTTTGAGCCCCACATTGGACTCTGTGCTGACAGCTCAGAACCTGGAGTCTACTTCTGATTCTGTGTCTCCCTCTTCTTGTGTCTCCCTCTGTCTGTGTCTTTTCTCTTCTCCCCTGCCTGCTCTCTCTCTCTCTCTCTCTCAAAAATGAATAAACATTTTAAAAAATATTTTAGGAGTTGCCTGTGTTTTGAGATGCTTCCCCACATTTCCTAATGTGATATTCCCTTCTTTTCCTCATGATATCTGGAAATAAACTTGGTTTTAAGTAATTCTTATATTTTAAAAATGATAATGCCTCCAGGTTTAGAAAAGAGAGATATGTCAACATGGAGGACATTTCAAAGACCATCCCAAGACTCAGTATAGTTCCAAAGAGCTGGAAGGGCTTTTCCCAAGATGGGATGATATAATTGTTTTGAAGCAGAAACATCAGTTTTGGTATATATTTTTACTTCCTAATCCAGAATAGTGAAAGGGATAGTAATGAAGTCATCTTGGTTCCTCATATATTATTATTACTACCATTGTTACTGTTATTATTATGATTATTACCAGATCAGTGCTTACCCCTTCCATAGGCTGCCTTTATGAACTGTGTAAGTGAGCAGGAAGTATTCCACTTTGAGCTACATGGGAAAAACAGACGTAAGTAAAAGGGGATTCATTGTAATGACAATTAACATTCATCACATGCTGGTAATATTACGGATGCCTCTATATTCTTTATGTGCTATAACTCAGGGGCTAGTGATTTCTTTTTCTAAATCTCAAATAGTAACTATTTTTGGCTTTGTAGCCACATACAATCTCTGTTGCTGCTGCTACTTCATCTTCTCCCTCTTCCCCTCATCCTCCCCGTTCCTCCTCCTCTCCCTTCTCCTAGCCCCTCCTCCACTCTCCTCTTCACTTTCCTCCCTATTCTCTCTTACCCCTCCCCTTTCTCCGGCTCCTTTTCTTTTCCTTTCTTCCCCTCCCTCTTCTCTTCCCCTCTTCCCCTCTTTTCTCTTCACTTCCTTCTTCCTTTCTTCTTCTTATAAGCAACTCATCAAAACTAGAAAAACCATTGTTAACTCACCATCGCACCAAAATAGACAATGAGCCAAATGTGGACTGTAGTTGGCAGATTCCTAGCTGATCACTAGATCCTCATATCAACCCTATTGGATTCGATCCTATCACATTCTCCATTTTACAGTAAAGGAATTAAGACTTAGAGTTGTGAAATAATGCACCTGAAGTTACACGATTTATACAGGCTGCTTAAGAATTTGAAGCAGTTGTTCTGGAAGTTCACTTCATGGACCAGCATCACCTGGATACACATCAGAAGTGCAGATTGCTGGGCCCTGTCCCTAGTTCTACAGGGTCAAAAATTGCAAGGCTGAGACCAGCAATGTACATTTTAACAAAATATTTAAGTGAGACTGCTACCCTGACGGACTGCTACTGTATCACATCAGGTGGGGGGAAGTGTTAGAAATGAAGTTTGGGCCCCCCAGTGACCACTGGAACCAGACAGAGGTTCTGGTGCCCCACACGATTCTCAGGCACACTCATGGTGGAAAGTGGTGCTCTGTTCTAGATGCTGAGCACCAGACCATTAAATCTGTGTCCCTGGAGAGGACTAGCTCCTTCTCCAGCCTCCTCCTTATACCTATAAAGTAACTGTACACTGCTCCCACATAGAACTACCTTTATGTACCCCACTTTTCATCACTGACTCTTATAATCTCAATTTTCATGTTTTACTACATTTCAGTGAGTTACAAAACTTTATTATTTTCTGTTGGATATGTGGGACGTTATGTTGTAAGTTTAGGGACATAATAACTTTAAAGAAGTTGATTCTTTATCTCCCCTCCCACTAAATGAACAATATTCACTTTGGATTTATAAACTCTTCTCTGCCTACTGAAAATTTTTCATTGCTTCATTACCTATGGTTATGTGTGTATACATATATATGTGTTTCAGCTTATTCTATTTCAGATTTCTCCCTCAATTAATGGTCTTTGATCTAATTCCATCATAAGATAATACAATTTTCAAGGGAAAAGACCTAAAAATAGTTTCTCTTGAAAATCTACACAACATTATACCTGAATCACAAGGTCAGGAATGATATTGTCAAAGTTGCTCATTCTTTGCAATTCTACAACCCAGCTTCGCCATCTGGCACTGCAACTGCTGCCTTTAAGGCCATCTCATTGAAGATTTTGGGGAAAATCCAAATGAAAAAAGAGAATTTAAAGTTAGGGGCAGAAAAATCAGGTTAAATGCTCCAAGAGTTGAAAGAAACCACCGTAACACAGGGACAAACTCAGTCATGAAGTTGGAAAAGATTTAGGTCATCTTTCGCTTTTGTTTCATTTAACAAGCTAAGCACTAGACTATCTTATCTCACATTGCTATCTAGTGGCCTTAATCACTTTTAAAGAAGACATATTTCTGAGTCATTTTACTTTACAGGAATTTGGTAAACCTTAGAACATGAGCCAAAGAGAATAAAACCATAATGTCTTACACATTTCAAAGTATTTTTAAAAGAAGCTTCTAGGAAGAAATTAGATGATTCAAAACTTTTTCTGAGCTCTTAGTCCTTAAACCATTGCTAATTTTTCAAGATTTGTCAAGGAATCAAACTGAAATCATTACCTTACCCCCAAAGGAAGCAATCCTCCTCATTTTTTTTATTTTTTTACTTATTTCTGACATAATTTGCTTTATATGAGTAAGTCTACCACTATACAAACTGGAGAATGTTATGAACATTCTGCTAGTTACGTAGGATTACAGTATATTTTATACATGTACATACATACATATATTTTATGTATATACATACATATATATATTATATATATATATAACATGTCTTTTGCCATCCGTAATTCCATCACTAGCTTCCAGTCACTTTGATCTCTACTTGAGTTATGCATAGCCATCTGTCAGATCTGTCTAGATCTCTCCCTTTGTACTTGTCCTGTATCCTAGCAACTTCCTGCTATCCTCCACATTGTCTCACCCTACACCTAATGTAGGCTTACATTTTCTTTCCTGCTTCTTAAACAAGGAAGATCTTGCTCATTTTCTTACTTATTCTCAAGCAATGTCAAGGGTCAGTCTCCTTTTCTCCATTTATCAGGGTTCCTTTTTTTTTAAGTTTATTTATTTATTTTTAGAGAGAGTGCATCCATGCATGCACTCATGCAAAAGAGGGGCAGAAAGAAAGAGAGAGAGAATCCCAAGCAGGGTCCACACTGTTATCACACTGATGGAGCTTGATCTTACAAACCATGAGATCATGATCCGAGCTGAAATCAAGAGTCCAGGATGCTCAACCAAATGAGCCACCAGACGCCCCCAATATTTTTTAATGCTTATTTTAGGAGATATAGTGGGAGAAAGCAGGGGATGAGCAAGGGAATGGAGAGAGAGAGAGAGAGAGAGAGAGAGAGAGAGAGAGAGAGAGAGAGAGATTCCCAAGCAGGCTCAGCACTGTCAGCATATAGAGCCTGACCTGGGGCTCAAACTCAGGACCATGAGATCATGACCTGGTATATCCCCATCACTGTGTGTGTGTGTGTGTGTGTGTGTGTGTGTGTGTGTTTGCACATGTGTGTGTTGAACACTTTCTTGCCTTCTCACTCTATAAGATGCTTTGGGCTTATTTTATATATTTTCTTTCCAATCTTAGAATCAGCTGTTTCACTAAGAAAACTTGGTTCTTTTTATTGGATAATGGTTATTAGAAATCAGAATCTTGGCAGTAGATGTGATCCTTCTTTATTTTTGGCTCCCCTCTGTGGGGATCAGGATAAGGGTTAGCATAAGAAAGCATACATAATTATGATACTTGCAGAGCTTGGGTAAATGAAAACATACATTCATAAAAAGACTTATATATGAATGTTTGTAGTTGTTTTATTCATTAAAGGAAAAAAGAAACCCTGGCAACAAACCAAATGTCCCTTCTGAAAAGGATCCACCATTGAAAACGTTTGTGATTCATGGCAAGAGGTCAAAATAGCAACATTAGGGAGTTTGGAAGTCAATTTCAATCCTCATGGATGACTTTGAAGGGTTTGAGATTTCAGTGGAGGAAGTACCTGCAGGTGGCAGAAATAGCAAGAGAACTAGAATTAGAAGTGGAGCTTAAAGATGGGACTGAATTGCTGCAATCACATGATCAAACTTCAACAGATGAGGCATTGATTCTTATGGATGAGCAAAAGTGTGGTTTCCTGAGATGAATTATACTCCTAGTAAAGATGCTGTGAAAATTATTTAAATGACAACAAAGGATTTAGAATATCCCATGCACTTAGTTGATTAAGCAGTGGTGGGGGTCTGAGAGGACTGACTCTAATTTTGAAAGAAGTTCTACCATAGCAAAAATGCTATCAAATAGTATCACATGCTACAGAGAAGTTGTTCATGAAAGGAAGAGACAATTGATGTGACAAACTTCATTGTAGTCCTAAGAAATTACCATGGCCACTCCAACCGTCAGAAACCACCACCCTGGGGGAGCCAAGATGGCGGAGAGGAAGGGAGCTCTGTAAACTTCATCTGCCCCATCTACTGAACTGAGAAGGACATTACTCTCATCTGCAAGAGCAGAAGGAGAAAATATGGAATCCAGAAAGAAGACAACCTCAAAGATACCTGAGTGAGTGAGTACCAACTGGGGAGATTAAAAAACGGGCCAGCCTGAGACAGGCAGGGGAGGTGGGAGCCCCAGCCCAACAAGGGGCAAGCACGTGGAGACCAAGAGACAAAGGGAATAGACAGAGAGACTGAACACGCTCATAGTACTGTCTCTGGGGAAGAGGTAAAGAATGCTTAACCGTGCTTGGAGAAACTCACTCCATATATAACTGCTGGATATCCCAAATCCTGAAACCAGGTGGTGCAAGGGAAAGAAGAGCTTCCAGCCCTGCACCATCTCGGAGGGGAGTCAGTGGCCACAGAAGCAGCGGAGCCAGGGGCGCTCACTTCGACCTCGGCTTTGGGAGTGGGAGCTCACACCCCATTTCCACTGCGCATCTCGCCCCCAGCATTGGCTGGCATGAATCCCGAATCCCGGGTGCCAATAGGGAAAAAATAGCCCCCACCTATGCACAATCCCAGCAGGGAGTTGGCGGGCGTGGAGGCCTGGGCGTGTGCTCCGGCTGCAGGAGCTTCCAGCTCATTTCCGGCAGAGCACAGCACATTGGGCAACAGCTGCTCGAAGTGAAGAGAAACTCATTTCTCCCCCAACGCGATCGTGATCCCAGCTGGGGGTTGGGAATCAGCAGCTGTGTCCTGGCAGCAAGCACTTTACCTCCTGCTGTGTATCTCCCTCAGGCAGCACACCTTGCCCAGGCAGGGCAAGCCGAAATCCCTGCCTGAGCCAAGACAAACTGATTCCTCCCCCTAAGAAGCCAGCCACCAAAGCAAATACATCTCATGTGTGGTAGCATAAAAGTGCATGGACTGGAACTTTGAACCGAGGCGGGCCTGGAAAATACAGATCGGCCCAAACACGGCACAGGAGATCGAACTCATTAGAGTAGCCAACAGTGTGTAGTTCCAGCGTACGTTGGCGTGCCGCCTATCTAATCTCTGCAGACACCAAGGCTGAGCCTCTGAGAGAAGCCTCCAAGACCTACTACACCAAACCACGCCTATCCACGAGGGGAGCTGCTGCTTTTTTTTTCTTTCTTATAATTTTTTTTCTTTTCCTTTTTTTCTTCATTTTTTTCTTTTTTCTTCTTTTTCTTGTACTTATTTTTTATTATTATTACCTTTTTTTAACTTAAATTTTAAAAAAAATTTACCCCTTATTTTCCTTTCTCCTTTCTCCCTTTTTTTACCTTCTTGAAATCCAGATATATGCTCCTGTATCTCATCCCTACCTCTCCCCTCAACTAGTCATACACTTTTAGACTGTCCACTGTCCTTTGTCGTCTCTGACCCCCTTTATTTTTTTTTATTTTTTTCTTCTTCTCTTCTTTTCGTCTCTTTCCTCTCCATTTTCTTTCTTTTCTTTCCCCCTTTTAATGTGTTTGTTTGTTTGATTTGTCTGTGCGTTTGTGTGTTACTGTTCCCTCTGTGTTTCTCAGTCTGTTTTCCTTCTTAGGGCTACCCCGAGAATAAAGCCAAAGTGTGCATGACAGAGAGTCCCAAATATTCCTGAGTAAGGAAATAAAATATTCAAAGCCACAACAAGAGAAACTGAGAGACACCATTAGAAAAATATTTCCTGAAATATCAGGCCCTGAACAGTAAATAAGCCTCCTTTAAAAGAGAACTATTAACAGGTGCACAGTGCACAAAGAGCTTTCTAAAGGTGACAAGAGACAGAAAACTAGCAAAAATGACGAAACAAAGGAACTCTCCCCTGAAGAACCTCCAGGAGGAAGTCACAGCCACAGAACTGCTCAAGGCAGATCTAGACAACATACCAGATCAAAATTAAAAAAAAAAAAACCTTTCATAAAATTAATCACTGGGCTTGAGAAAAGCATCAAAGAATCAACTGAGACAATTACTAGGCACTTTGAAAATAGGTGTGATGAGTTTAAAAAAAGGCTATAGATGAGGTGAATAACAAACCGGAGGCAGCCACCTCAAGGATTGACAAGGCAGAGAGAAGAATAGGTGAATTAGAAGATATAACAAAAGAGGAAGCTGAAAAAAAGAGAGAGATATTGATCCAGGAGCAGGAAAGGAGAATTCGAGATCTGAGTGATACAATCAAACAGAACAACTTCCGTATGATAGGAATTCCTAAAGACGAAGACAGAGAGAAAGGTTCTGAAGGGATACTAGGCCAAATTATAACTGAGACTTTCCCAAATCTGGGAAAAGAAATAGACATTAAAATTCAAGAGGCACAAAGAACCCCCTTAAGACGTAATTTGAATCAGCCTTCGGCACGTCATATCATAGTGACACTGGCAAAAGATAAAGATAAAGAGAGAATTCTGAAAGCAGCTAGGGAGAAAAGGGGCCTCACGGCCAAAGGGAAACCTATCAGAGTGGTTACAGACCTATCTAATGAAACTTGGCAGGCCAAGCAGGAGTGGCAGGAAATCTTCAATGTGATGAACAGAAAAAACATGCAGCTAAGAATCCTTTATCCAGCGAGCCTGTCATTCAAAACAGGAGAGATAAAAATGTTAACAAATAAACAAAAACTGAGAGAATTCATGACCACCAAACCAGCCCTACAGGAAATCCTAAGAGGGACTCTAGGAGGGAAATGTTGCAAAGAATACAAGGTGTCACAGACACCACTATAAACATGAATTCTAGGGAGAACACAATGACTCTAAACCCAAATTTTTCAATAATAACATTGAATGTAAATGGACTGAATGCTCCAACCAAATGACACAGGGTAGCAGAATGGGCAAAAAAACAAAACCCATCTATTTGCTGTCTACAAGAGACGCATTTTCGACCAGAAGACACCTACAGGTTGAAAGTAAAGGGATGGAGAAATATCTATCATGTGACTGGAAGCCAAAAGAAAGCTGGAGTAGCCATATTTATATCAGACAAACTGGACTTTAAAGGAAGGCTGTAAAAAGAGATGAAGAAGGACATTATATAATAATTACAGGATCCCTCCATCAGGAAGAGCTAACAATTATAAACATCTATGCGTCATATTCGGGAGTGCCCAAATACATAAAACAATCAATCACAGAAAGAAACAATCTTATTGACAAAAATGTGCTAATGCAAGGGACTTTAATACTCCACTGACACCAATGGATAGATCAACCAGACAGAAAATCACTAAAGAAACAATGGACCTGAATGACACATTGGAACAGAAGGAACTGATACATATATTTAGAAGTCTGCATCCTGAAGATAGGAAATTCACCTTCTTCTTAAGTACACACGCACATTCTGCAAGACAGATCACATACTGGGGCATAAAGCATCCCTCCAAAAGTATAAATGAATAGAAATCATACCGTGCACACTTTCAAATCACAATGCTATGAAACTTGAAATTAACCACAGGAAAAAGTCTGGAAAACCTCCAAAAATGTGAAGGCTAAAAACCACCCTACTAAAGGATGATTGGGTTAAACAGGCAATTACAGAAGAAATTAAAAAATATATGGAAACCAATGAAAACGAAAATACAGCAATCCAAAATCTCTGGGACGTAGCAAAGGCAGTCCTAAGAGAAAAGTATATTGTAATCCAGGCCAATCTCAACAATCTCAAAAAAGGGAAAATTCAAAAGTTAACAGAGCACCTACTGGAACTAGCAGGAAAGTAGCAAGAGCATCCCAAACCCAGAAGAAGAAAAGAAATAATACAGATCAGGGCAGAAATAAACAATGTAGAAACCAATAAAACAGTTGAGCAGATCAAAGAAACCAAGAGTTGTTTCTTGGAAAAAGTAAACAAAATTGATAAGCCTCTAGCCAGGCTCCTCAGAAAGAACAGAGAGAGCACCCAGATAGACAAAATCCTAAATGAAAAAGGATCTATTACCACTAATCCCTTAGAAATATAAGCAATCATCAGAGATTACTATGAAAAATTATACACCAACAAACTGGACAACCTAGAAGAAATGGACAAATTCCTAAATGCACATGCACTGCCGAAATTCAAATGGGAAGAGATAGAAAGCATGAATAGACCTATAGCCAGTGGAGAAATTGAATACGTTATCAAAAATCTCCCAACGAATAAGAGCCCAGGGCCAGATGGCTTCCCAGGGGAATTCTACCACACATTAAAAGCAGAGCTCATACCCATTCTTCTCAAACTATCCCAAAAAATAGAAATTGAAGGAAAACTTCCAAATGCATTCTACGAAGCCAGCATCACCTTGATACCCAAGCCAATCAGAGACCCAGCAAACAAGGAGAAATACAGACCAGTATCCTTAGTGAATACAGATGCAAAAATACTCAACAAGATACTAGCAAATCGAATTCAACAGCATATAAAAAGAATTATCCATCATGATCAAGTGGGATTCATTCCTGGGTTACAGGGCTGGTTCAATATTCACAAATCCAGAATGTGATCCATCACATGAAGAAAAGAAAGGATAAAAACCATATGATCCTGTCAATAGATGCAGAAAAAGCATTTGACAAAGTACAACGCCCTTTCTTAATAAAAACCCTTGAGAAAGTCGGAATAGAAGGAACTTACCTAAACATTATAAAAGCAGTTTATGAAAAGCCCACAGCTAATATCATCCTCCATGGGGAAAACCTGAAAGCTTTCCTCCTGAGTTCAGGAACACACCAAGGATATCCACTCTCACCACTGTTGTTTAACATAGTGCTGTAAGACCTAGCATCAGCAATGAGACAACAAAAGGAAATAAAAGGCATCAGAATTGGCAAAGAAGAAGTCAAACTTTCACTTTTTACGGATGACATGACATTCTACATGGAAAATCCTATCAAATTCACCAGAAGCCTTCTAGAACAGATCAGTGAATTCAGTAAAGTTGAAGGGTACAAAATCAATGTACAGAAATCAGTTGCATTCCTATACACCAAAAATGAAGCAGCCGAAAGAGAAATCAAGAAACTGATCCCATTCACAATTGCACGAAAAACCATCAAATACCTAGGAGTACACCTAACCAAGGATGTAAAAGATCTATATGAAAACTATAGAAAACTTATGAAAGAGATTGAAGAAGACACGAAGAAATGGAAAAACATTCCCTGCTCATGGATCAGAAGAATAAACAGTGTGAAAATGTCATTACTACCCAAAGCAATCTACACGTTCAACGCAATCCCAATCAAAATTGCACCAACATTCTTCTCAAAGCCCGAACAAATTATCCTCAAATTCATATGGAACCACAAAAGACCATGAATATCCAAAGTAATATTGAAGAAGAAAACCAAAATGGGAGGCATCACAATCCCAGACTTCAGCCTCTACTACAAAGTTGTCATCATCAAGACAGTATGGTATTGGCACAAAAACAGACACATAGACCAATGGAATAGAATAGAGAACCCAGAACTTGGCCCACAAACGTACGGCCGATTAATTTTTGACAAAGCAGGAAAGAGTTTCTGATGGAAAAAAGACTGCCTCTTTAGCAGGTGGTGCTGGGAGAACTGGACAGCAACATGCTGAAGAATGAAACTAGACCACGTTCTTATACCATACACAAAAATTAACTCAAAATGGATGAAGGACCTGAATGTGAGACAGGAAACCATCAAAACCTTAGAGGAGAATGTAGGAAAAAACTTCCTAGACCTCCACCGCAGCAATTTCCTACTCGGCACATCCCCAAAGGCAAGGGAAATGAAAGCAAAACTGAACTCTTGGGACTTCATCAAGCAAAGGAAACAATCAAGAGAACTAATAGGCTACGGACTGAATGGGAAAAGATAGTTGCAAATGACATATCAGATAAAGGTCTTGTATCTAAAATATATAAGGAACTCACCAAACTTCACACCCACAAAACACATAACCCAGTGAAGAAAGGGGCAGAAGACATGAACAGACACTTCTCCAATGAGGACATCCAGATGGCCTACAGGCACATGAAATGATGCTCAGCATCACTCATCATCAGGGAAACACAAATCAAAACCACACTGAGATACCACCTCACGCCAGGCAGAGTGGTTAAAATGAATAAATCAAGAGACTATAGATGCTGGCGAGGGTGTGGAGAGACGGGCACCCTCCTACACTGTTGGTGGCAATGTGAACTGGTGCAGCTGCTCTGGAAAACAGTGTGGAGGTTCCTCAAAAAACTATCCATAGAACTCTCTTATTACCCAGCAATAGCACTGCTAGGGGTTTACCCAAGGGATACAGAAGTGCTGATGCATATGAGCACATGTCCCCCAATGTTCATAGCAGCAATGTCAATAATAGCCAAGACATGGGAAGAGCCTATATGCCCATCACCTGTTGAGTAGATCAAGAAGATGTGGTATATATACACAATGGAGTACTACATGGCAATGAGAAAGAATGAAATCTGGCCATTTGTAGGAAAGTGAATGGACCTTGAGGGTGTCATGCTAAGCGAAATAAGTCAGGCAGAGAAGGACAGATACCATGTGTTTGCACTCATAGGTCTAACTGGAAAACAGGACAAACCTAATGCAAGACCAGGGGGAGGGGAAGAGGGAACTAGAGTTGGGGAGATTGAGGGATGCAAAACTTGAGAGACTATTGAATGCTCAAAATGAACTGAGGGTTGAAGGGAAAGGGGGAGGGGAGAAAGAGGTGGTGGTGATTGAGGAAGGCACTTGTGGGGAAGAGTACTTGGTGTTGTATGGAATCCAATTTGACAATAAACTATTTTTTAAGAAAAGAAAAAAAAAAAGAAACCACCACCCTGATCAGTCAGCAGCTATCAACATGGAGGCAAGATCCTGTACCAGCAAAGGGTTACAACTTGCTGAAAACTTAGATGATGGTTAACACATTTTAGCAATAAGTTATTTTTAAGTTAAGGTATGTATATACCCACACACAATGCTATTGCACATTTAATAGACCACAGTTTAGTATCAATATATCTTTATATGCTCGGAAACCAAAATATCACTTGATTCACTTTACCGTGGTATTTGATTTTATACAGGTGATCTGGAACCAAACCCACATTGTCCTTGAGGTTTGCCTGTCTTTCACATAATTGTTACTACATAACCAATAAAAACAAAAGCAGAACATATTTATAATCCACATAAAAAATAAAATTAAATACAAATACATAAGTCCTGAATTTTGTTTAGTAGTATTTTTTGAAGATTTTCAAATATATTTTCATGAGATACATTGGTCTGTAAGTGCCCTTCCTCATAATGTCTTTATCAAACTTTTGTATCAGGGTTATCTAACTTCAGAAAACAAAGTAAGTGCTTTTACTCCTTGATCATTCTTTTAGGGATTTATCAATTTTGTTAATCTTTCCAAGAAAACAACCTTTGGCTGTGCTTATTTTGCTATTGTTTGTCTCCTTTTATTTCATATATTTCTGTTCCAACTCAGTCCCTGTCATCTACTTACTTTTGCTTAATTTATATTTTTTCCAGCTTTTAGAAGCAAAATTTTAGATCATTGAGTTTAAACCATCCTTTTGTTTGTTTTAGTTTGTTTTTCTTTGTTTTTGGAGGAGCCAGATTAGACCTGATTAAGACTAAGGAAGAAGACTTGCCACCATACAAGGAATTACCTGTACAATTACAGATAATCTTTAAAGTACTAGAGTGTTTAGGTAATAATGTAAAAATATTATTGGGAGAGTATAAATATAACCAGTAAAATTACCTCAATATTATCCAGTTTTAGCCACTGTTACCACTATTATTAATCTTTAAAAACATCAAAAGTTATTGTTAGTGAACATTGATATAAACTGTTAAATCCAAGTTTTTCTTTTTTAAATTAATTTATGTTTTAATTCACATCCAAGTTAGTTAGCAGATAGTGCAACAATGATTTCTGGAGTGGATTCCTTAATGCCCCTTACCCATTTAGCTCATCCCCCTTCCAAAACACCTCCCGCAACCCTTTGTTTGTTCTCTATATTTAAGAGTCTCTTATGTTTTGTAAACCCCTTCCCTGTTTTTATATTATGTTTGCTTCCTTTCCCTTATGCTTATCTATTTTGTATCTTAAATTCCTCATATGAGTGAAGTCATATGATATTTGTCTTTCTCTGGCTGACTAATTTTGCTTAGCATAATACCCTCTATTTTTATCCATGTAGTTGCAAATGGTAAGATTTGACTCTTTTTGATTGCCAAGTAACATTCCATTATATATATGTGTATATATATGTATATATGTATGTATATATGTATATATATGTATATATATATAATATTTTACCACATCTTCTTTATCCTTTCATCCCTCGAAGGACATTTGGGTTTTTTCTATATAGCACTGCTGTATCTCTTGGATAGATACCTAGTAGTGTGATTGCTAGGTCACTGGGTAGTTCTATTCTTAATTTTTTGAGGAACCTCCATACTGTTTTCCAGAGTGCCTGCATCAGTTTGAATGACCAACAGCAGTGCAAACACTTAAATACAATTTTAAAGATAGTTATAAATAATTTCAAGCAAGTCTTTTAAAAATAAAATGCTTACTTTAAAATTCATAATAAAAGAAATGAAGCTCTGGTTCGAGATGGCAATATAGGAAGATCCTGAACTCACTTCCTCCCACGGACCCAATGAGTCTACAGCTATATAGGGAAGAATTTCTTCTGGACAAAATCCTAAAGGCTGGCTGAGTAATGATATACAGCAGGAAAATGAGGGGGGTGAAAACACACTGAAGTAAGTAGGAGAGGCTGGGACATAATCTGGCCATAAACTCCCCATGGTGACCCTCAACTGGGAGGGAACTCAAAACAAGGAGTTTCTCCTTGAGGAGTGAAGGGTTTAACCCCACATTAAGCACCCCAACTTTTAATACCTGCATCTGAGAAATGAATGCTCTAACATCTAGCTCGGAAAACCAATGAAGGCTGCATCCATGAGACCCTTAGGAATATATAGAAATCTGAGGAAGGACTTTATAATATAGGGCTCCTTTGCTCAGGCTCACCTACCTCAGGGCCCCTCTCAGAGAGAGCCAATTGCACTAGGACTTTATGTGAAAGAGATTCACTTATTGATATTAACATTGGCCTCAGGGACAGCTAATTTAAGAGACATATTTAAAACCTGCTGGAAGATATTTCTATGAGACTGAGATGGGTGTATGCCGTCTTGCTGCTCCTCTACTGCTATGTGTCTGAGCACCATGATGTCATAGAAGAAAGTTTTTATGGGTATCCAGTATCCTGAGTCCTGCAGCTACCACCCAGGGGACACCCCTTCATTGTTCAGCTCTGGTGGCAGTGGAACTTGTGCTTCAGGATCCGTGGTACTGTGACAGTCAGAAAGTTCTCGGCAGGCTGTCATCATCAAGGCACTGTAAAGAGAAAGGCAGAAACACACTGCCAGTCCTTCTGTGAAAGAGGCTTTTTTACTTGTTCTAGTGCTTCAGCTAGAGGGGCAGGCTCCAAGTTTGGTTCACACCAGAAACCAGAAAACTCCTAGAAGAGTACATAAGTGGAAAGTTCCTTGACATAGGTCTTGGTGGTGATTTTTTTTAAAAAATCTGACACCAAAAGCAAAAGCAATAAAAGCAAAAATAAAAATGTGGGACTATATCAAACCATAAAAAAAAACCAGAAACTGCACAGCAAAGGAAATCAACCAAAGTAAAAGGCAACCTACAAAATGTGAGAACATACTTGAAAATCACATATGTCAGAAAGGATTAATATATAAAATATATAAGGAACTCAAACAACTCAATAGCAAAAAATAAAATAAAATAAAAAATAAAAATCTGATAAAAATGGACAGAAGATGTGAAGAGATATTTTTCCAAGGAAGGCATAGAGATGAACAACAGGTACATGGAAACATGGTCAACATCATTAAATATCAGGGAAATACAAGTCAAAACTACAACGAGATATCACCTCACACTTAACAGAATGGCTATTATAAAAAAAAACAAGAAACAACAAGTGTTGCTAAGGATGTGGATGCAAGGGACCCTTGTGCACTGTTAGTAGGAATGCCAACTGGTGAGGTCACTATGGAAAGCAGTATGGAAATTCTTCAAAAAATTAAAAATGGAACCATCATATGATCCAGAAATTCCTCTTCAGGTGTTTATCTGAAAAAAATGAAAACAGTAGCTCACAATAACCAAGATATGGAAACAACTCAAGTGTCCACTGAGGGATGAATGGATAAAGAAAATATCACACACACACACACACACACACACACACACACAGAGGAATATTTTTCAGCTATAAAAAAGAATGAAATCTTGCCATTTGTGACAATGTGGATAGACTTTGAAGGCATTATACTAAGTGAAATAAGTCAGACATAAAAAAACAAATATGGTATGATCTAACATATGGAATCTAACAAAAATAAAAGCAAGCTCATGGATACAGAGAATAGGTTGGTGTTGCCAGAGGTGGCAGTAGTGGGTGGGAGAAATGGATGAAGGTGTTCAAAAGGTACAGCTTACTGTTATAAAATAAGTAAGTCATGGGGATATAATGTTCAGTATGGTAAGTATAGTTAATAATACCATATTGCATATTTGAAAATTGCTAAGAAAGTAGATCTTAAATGTCTTAACCGAGGCCCAGTCGCGTTCCTTCACTGAGCCTCGTGTTGAGGGCCAATTGTCTTAACCGAAGCCAGGTCCCTGCGCGCTCGTCCCCGGCGTTCGGCGGTACCAGTCTTGTCCAACCTGACCGGCAGGGCAGAGAGTCCTCGTGGGTTCTTTTCCTGAGGGAGGGAGAGAAAGGACAGGAAGGGGGACGCACAGAGAGTAAAGACACAACTCACGGTTTCCGATCAGGCAAGAAGGAGAGAGAGCTTTATTCAGAAAACTGTTTCTTATAAAGCTTTCAAGGCGGGAAAACAAGGCAGCTGACCTAGGTCAGTTGCTAGGAAACAGGGTTAAGGGATTAAGACTGGAGTAAAAGGGGAACCAGATTAAAGTGTTTTAGCACAGTGCCTGAGGGGCCGATACCACCCTGCCTGCAGGCGGTTGATCTTTGGTCTTTTGGCTTCTCAGACAGGGAGTGGCGCTCCCCTGCCTATTTTGCAACTCCCCTCAGGGAGTGACAAATCCGGCTAGCAAATGGCTAGCTGAGATCTTTGCCTCTCCCCACACTTAAACATCCTCCTTACCATAAAAAAACATCTGTAACTGTGTCAGGTGATGGATGTTAACTCTATCATAGTGATCATTTTGCAATGCATACAAATAGCAAATTATCATGCTGCTCACCTTAAACTAATAGAATAGTATATGTCAATTATACATAATTTTTAAAAGTTTTAAAAAGAAATGAATGGAAGCAGGGCAAAAATTAGTTATCTAAAGCAAACTGTAGGCCTTTCACTCTTTTCCCCTAGTGACATAAAAAAAGCACCATATAGACCTTCCTCCTCCTTCTTCCATGGGGAGCACTCATTTTCCCAGCAAGGGGGTCATTACAACTGGCAGCTTGCCATTGGACCTACTCTTACAGCAATTAACAAGTTCATGACCAATTTTGGTGGGCAGCCTGCACTAATGCCTCCTTGTTGGGAGGGTTTAAGGCCTGAGCTCCCTGCCCCAGCATGGGGCACCTCTGCAGACTTATTCTAGCTCCAGAGCTCCCCGTGGGACCAGTAGACCTTTGGTGAGGGCATCTGGCACCATGACTCAATGCTGTTCCATACAATTACATTTTGCCTTGAGAGCTCTCTCTGTAAACTTCTTATCTGCAAACTTCTGTCTAGGCATCTGCTCCTTTAGCTGACTCAGGACACCCAACCACTGAGCAATCAACTCATATTGCTTTTCTGCTGTGTTTATTGGTTGTGCTAATTTTGGATCACATGTGAAAAATGGCAAGAAAGAGCTACCCTTTCTCAAAAGTATTACTACATAACAAAGAAAATGCTTATATATATATGTATATATATATATATTCAGAATAGTAATCACTTGCAGGTAGTAAATCTTATTTTATTGTGCAAAGACATTTTCTTGTGGGGCCTCATTTGCATGCTTTGTTCCATATGGTGTGCTTACTGAGTGTACACAAATGTTAAAGGGCAAACTTATTACAATTCAAGGCTTAAACATTAGTAGAAGTGTTGCCTGCAAATATGGTACATCTTTAAGGAATGATTTTCTTTCTATGATTTATCTTAGGCATTTTTTATTCACTTAAACACATATAAGATTAAGAGTGCATTGTAGTGAATGCCTGATTTTGGATTCATTTCTCTGAAGTGTTTACACAGGGCTCTAAGTCAGAGTGTTCATGCTAAATTGCCAAAGCTTTTAAGTACATTGAGTCAAAGTACCAATTTGCTTCTGCCCTGAATCAATTCCATAGGCTTTATGTTAAGGCCAAAGACTTGTTCTTTCTTCTTAGGTAAGGTTTTTGGAGGAATAGATTGAATAGGGATGCTAAGAGTCTCCTCAGGATCAAGTTCTAGGCCAGAGGAGGGTGCTATGAATCTGATCATTAGTGGAGAGTTTTTGCCTGCTGTGAGTTTGTATGGATGTTGTGCCTTCCTCTGACTGGTAGTTCACCTACCAGTGGGAGCACAGAAAACAGGACAGCTGTCCCAGAGTTTTCTGGGAATTATACTCAGCTGCATGAGTTAAAGGAGCATGGAGATAATTTGCATGTAATTTGCATAAGAGTTGGTATTTATTTATAAAATGATATTGGCTACTTTCAAGTAATCTTCAGGTTCATTTGTTATTGTTGCACTGAGGGCTATGGCATTTTGATTTCCTTCTCTGTCTTCCTTTTCCCCCATGACTGTAGTTAACATAAAAAACTGAATACGGAATTAGGCTATTGAGAGAGGAAAGAAAGCATTGGCCATGGGGCATGGCCCAGGATTGTAAACCTCACTCCCTTATCCCCGTGATAATACCCGATGGCCCATAAACAACACACAATAACCGAGACAACAGGCTACTGTTTCTTAATATTCCATGAATTCACCAACAATGGACCCAGCTCCTCAGGTCTCTGCAATTGGAATTTGCTCTTCCTGGAATGTTCTTCCTCCAGATATTCATTTATATTGTTCATGTCTTCCAATTAAGGATGCCAGATTTTGCTAATAACAAATACAGGACATCCAGTTAGGCTTGCACTTCAGTTAAACAATAATATTTTGGTATAAATATGTCCCACACCATATTTGGGACATACTCAAACTAAAAACTTATGTGTCATTTATCTGAAATTCAAAGTACCTGGGCATTCCATAAGGTTTTGGACAATGCTACCTTATGCCACTCATGTCTTTGCCAAGTATAATGTGCTGTAAGAAGTCTTTGCTGACCATTCTTAATGTAAAAAAGCACTTCCTAACACTATGTCTACCATGTTCTACTTCATTTCTGAATTCACAATACATGCTGCTGCTTGATACAATATATATATTTCTTTTTAAATGTTTATTTATTTATTTTGAGAGATTGAGAGAGAGATAGTGAGTGGGGGAGAGACAGAGAGAGAGAGGGAGAGAAAGCATCCCAAGCTTCTGACACAGGGCTTCATCTCAGGCCTGTGAGAGCATGACTTGAGCCAAAATCAGTAGTTGGATGCTCAACCAACTGATCTACCCATGCACTCCCATGAGTATTTATTTCTTCATTTGGTGTAGTAGTCAGGGTCCTCACAGTAACAGATGGCACATTCAAATCCGTAAATATAAAGGAGTTCAATAGGGAACTATTTAAAGAATGTGGGCAGCATTAGAGATGGCCCTTGCATGACAAAGCACCTGAGGCAGCAAGACTGAGGCACCACCACTAGAGCAGTCCACAGAGCCCAGTATCTATGGGCTCTATGACTGGGTGAGGTGAGAGGGGGAGAGAGGAGACCTGACAGAGCCAGTGGAACATACACAACAAACTTGGCCATTGTCAGCTTCACTAGAATGGGAGTTCCTTAGTGGCTCCCATTTTGCTCCCAGTTTTATTTTGCTCACTGTTCTATCTGTGGCCTCTGTATAATGCCTGTCATATAGTAAATGTTTCAGAAACATTTGGTGAATAATTAAATGTGTTTAGGGGCACCTGAGTGGCTCAGTCAGTTGAGTGCCCAACTTTGGCTCAGGTTATGATCTCATGGTTTGTGGGTTCGAGCCCTGTGTCAGGCTTTGTGCTGACAGCTCAGAGTCTAGACCCTGCTTTGGGTTCTGTCTCCCTCTCTCTACCCCTCCCCCACTCACATTCTGTTTCTCTCTCTCTCTCTAAAAAATAAACAAACATTAAAAAATTAAAAAAATAATTAAATATGTTTGGCATATCCAGCTAAGACATGGTAAAACTTGTGATGCATGGCAGTCTAAGGAAGCAATCACTTAAGGGACAAAAGCAGTGTTAGTTCCTAGGAATACATCAATACAGTCCTCAGAACCTGCATATCACAGGTTTGTGAGTTTGAGCTCTACATTCGGGTCTATGCTGACAGTGCAGAGCCTGCTTGTGATTCTCTCTCTCTCTCTCTCTCTCTCTCTCTCTCTCTGCTTCTCCCTCTATCTTTCTCTCAAAATAAATAATAAATAAACTTTTTTTAAAAAAAGTGAGAGCATAGATAGCAGGTACAAGGTAGACAGACAGTTGATACCAGGTCACCTAACAGATGTAATAGAGTTGTCTTCATAGAAGGCTCTAATGCTGCCGACAAACACACAGACACAGGTACAGTCAGAAAGCCAGGCAGTGCTCTGTATGGAGGAGGTGTGGTAGCAGCTGGCACCACCCAGCCCCTGAGCAATTCTTAGAGCCGGGGCTCTAGGAGGGATGTATGAGAGTTAAAGAGGTAAGATGATGGAGGGATGGAGGGCTGATGTCCAGAAGACATGGGTACTTTCACTTGTGAGACTAGGATGATGGCAACCCCAATCAAGATTCTGCTTATCAGATCTCATTTTGAAAGTGGAAACAGAATATGAATAACAAGGTGAAAATGAGGTTGTTAATCTTGAAGTTTGAAGTCAGGAGTGGCCTTATAATGAGAAAGACTGCTGAACCTCAGTTTTGGCCTCTATTACATCACACACTTTTCCTAAGGATTAGAAGAGGTCTGATCCCCACCCCTTCCCGGTTGCAAGGCCAGCACCTTACAAATGGAAAAGAAAAAAATTAAAGGCGATAACAAAATATTTATTGAATACTAGCATTGTCATGGATACAGTCCTGAATTATTGGTATTTTTCCTCATTAAATCCTCAAAAACTATTTTGTGAGCTACTTACTATTTTCCCTTTTACCAATGAGGAAACCCATTGATAGACCCAAGTTCAAAGGCATGCAGAAAATCAATGTAATGGCTCTCTTCATATTTCTTCCTGGAGAAAGAAGAATTCAGGTTTCTGAAGATAAATATCTTCTGACACTTGTATCCATTTCTGCTAAAATGAAGCTCTTCTTTTTATTATGACATCAGGCCAGTTAACAAAGGGTTCTTTCCAGAATGTAGTAAATAATGGCAGAGTAAAAGTACATGTATGCAAAAGATTGCTTAAAATATTTCCTGCCACTGATCATAGGTGATTCATGGCAAATAATTTTTTATCTGTGATGCATTAAGGATATAATGATACTCAAAAATAACCTGATCAAGTGACTTGTCAGAAAAGAAGGCTTGTGTGTTTGGAATGGATCAGGGATGTATCTGACATGATGAGATCCTGGTGTCTGTAAATATCGAATGATGATGAGTTTTGTAACATAAAGCCTGGGAACTACCATGTGAGTGGTTTTAAATTCATTTCAGAAAACAATCTTCCAAATATATCAACATGGTCTTTTAGGTTTCCAAGTCATGCTTTAGAAAGTATCCATTTTACAACTGCCTCTAAAACAAAATGATGACTTCCCTCATCAATCTGTATATTTTACAACTTTATCTCCCCTTCAAAAAAAAAAAAAAGGAAAATAAGCTGAAAGGAAATTGCTTATTAAAATACCTACTCAAGGTATCAGTAGCTCAAAGTAGCCACCTGAACTCTCCAGTCCTCTTGTGGCTTGTCAATAATAATTAGAAAAAACACATTACTAGCAGTGGCAATGATGGAAACAATGATTATTTGGTCTTATAGTGAACTATTCACTTAAGCTCTTTTACATTAATCAAGATAGATTGTTTTTTAAATGATCTCTAATTACTTTCCTGATAGTTTTTCATATTCACCAAGTATTTTATGCTCACCTGTTAATATCCTTGTGAAGTGTGTCAGGGTATAAAATATTTATTTACAAGTCTGGTGGTTGTGAGCCAGGAGTGACTTTCCCTGCTTCATCTTTGGCTGAGGCCACTCATCTTCAACATAGGCCTTCCTCTAAGGTGGCTCATTATTAATCATATGCTAAAAATAACACCTTGTATTTCTATTGTGCCTTCCATCTAATTCTTGTTTTTATCATTGGCACCAAAAATGTACTCCTAAGAGGTTGTTTAATATAGTCCTACCACATGCCACACAGAGTACATACTTAACATCACCAGGCATGATAAGTTGATTTGGTAACACCCTAGTCGCCACTCTTACACTCAAAGCAGACATTACTAATCCACACTGGAATTGCCCAGCTAGTTCTTGATCCAATTATAATGCTTTTTAACACAGTGCCCCAAGCAATTTCCTACAATCGATTGGTTTTTATCTTCATTGTCAACTCATATTTATCATCCACTACCCACACTTGGAACACTTTGTGAAGATGAACTTATTACCTTTCAGAGAGCTTATTAACTCTGATCATGGGAAGAGTTCTTTCTAAATACTCTTCAATAACTTAACCTATGAAACACAATTCTCAATTTTCTGTCTCTTATCCCTTTATCTATCTTTTTCTTATCTCCTCTATTTGTTTTACCTCTATTTGTCCTTTAGCTCAAAAGTGTCAACTCCAATCATGGCAGAAAGAAAATACAACACAACTGCTCCATATTTATAAGTTTTGTTTTATTTCAAATCTATTCAGGTTTTAAAATAAGCAATCTACATTGTAGGTTTTGGGGGTACTGAGGATCATAATGGGAGGAAAACAATAGATCTCAAAACTGTCCTTCAAAACAATGCTAGAAGGTCACCATGAGAACACCAAAAATGGAGAATTTTCTGAAAAGGTGATAAGGGAGGGTGAAAAGGGATATTAAAAGCAGATAAATGGGTCAGAGATGTTGTACCGGCTATGGAAGATCTTTTATTTTTTTAATTAGTTTATTGTCAAATTTTTTTCCATATACCACCACGTGCTCTTCCCCACAAGTGCTCTCCTCCGTCACCACCACCTCTTTTCCCCCCTGCCCCTTCAACCCTCAGTTCGTTTTCAGTATTCAATAGTCTCTCATGATTTGCACCCCTCTCTCCCCAACTCTCTTTTCCACTTCCCCTCCCCATGGTCCTTCATTATGTTTCTCCTGTTTTCCTGTTAGACCTATGAGTGCAAACATATGATATCTGTCTTTCTGCTTGACTTATTTCACTTAGCATGACACCCTCAAGGTCCATCGTACAAATGGCCTTACTTCAATCTTTCTCATTGCCATGTAGTACTCCATTGTGTATATATACCACATCTTCTTGATCCACTCATCAGTTGATGGGCATATAGGCTCTTTCCATGTTTTGGCTATTGTTGACAGGGCTGCTATGAACATTGGGGGACACGTGCTCCTATGCATCAGCACTTCTGTATCCCTTGGGTAAATCCCTAGCAGGGCTATTGCTGGGTAATAAGAGAATTCTATGGATAGTTTTTTGAGGAACCTCCACACTGTTTTCCAGAGTGGCTGCACCAGTTTACATTCCCACCAACAGTGTAGGAGGGTGCCCGTCTCTCCACACCCTCGTCAGCATCTATAGTCTCTTGATTTGTTCATTTTAGCCACTCTGACTGGTGTGAGGTGGTATCTCAGTATGGTTTTGATTTGTATTTCCCTGATGTTGAGTGATGCTAAGCATCGTTTCATGTGCCTGTAGGCCATCTGGATGTCCTCTTTGGAGAAGTATCTGTTCATGTATTCTGCCCCTTTCTTATTTGTTTTGTGGGTGTGGAGTTTGGTGAGTTCCTTGTAGATTTTAGATACTAGCCCTTTATCTGATATGTCATTTGCAACTATCTTTTCCCATTCAGTCCGTAGCCTATTAGTTTTCTTGATTGGTTCCTTTGCAGTGCAGAAGCTTTTTATCTTGATGAGGTCCCAATAGTTCATTTTTGCTTTCATTTCCCTTGTCTTTGGGGAAGTGTCAGGAGGGAAATTGCTGCGGTTAAGGTCAGGAGGTTTTTTCCTATTTTCTCCTCGAGGGTTTTGATGATTTCTTGTCTCACATCCAGGTCCTTCATCCATTTTTGAGTTAATTTTTGTGTATGGTGTAGGAAAGTTGTCTAGTTTCATTCTTCTGCATGTTGCTGTCCAGTTCTCCCAGCACCACCTGCTAACGAGGCAGTCTTTTTTCCATCAGATATTCTTTCCTGCTCGTCAAAAATTAATTGGCCATACATTTGTGGGCCCAGTTCTGGGTTCTCTATTCTATACCATTGGTCTGTGTTTCTGTTTTTGTGCCAATACCATACTGTCTTGATGATGACAACTTTGTAGTAGAGGCTAAGGTCTGGGATTGTGATGCCTCCCATTTTGGATTTCTTCTTCAATATTACTTTGGCTATTCAGGGTCTTTTGTGGTTCCATATGAATTTGAGAATAGTTTGTTCTAGCTTTGAGAAGAAGGTTGGTGCAATTTTGATTGGGATTGCATTGAATGTGTAGATTGCTTTGGGTAGTAATGACATTTTCACAATGTATATTCTTCTGATCCATGAACAGGGAATGGTTTTCCATTTCTTTGTGTCTTCTTCAATCTCTTTCATAAGTTTTCTATAGTTTTCATCATATAGGTCTTTTACATCCTTGGTTAGGTGTACTCCTAGGTATTTGATGGTGTTTTGTGCAATCATGAATGGGATCAGTTTCATGATTTCTTTCCACTGCTTCATTTTTGGTGTATAAGAATGCAACTGATTTCTGTACATTGATTTTGTACGCTTCAACTTTACTGAATTCACTGATCAGTTCTAAAAGGCTTCTGGTGAAGTCAACAAGGGTTTCCATGTAGAATATCATGTCATCTGTGAAAAGTGAAAGTTTGACTTCTTCTTTGCCAGTTCTGATGCCTTTTATTTCCTTTTGTTGTCTGATTGCTGATGCTAGGTCTTCCAGCACTATGTTAAACAACAGTGGTGAGAGTGACACTCGTGTCGTGTTCCTGATCTCAGGGGGAAAACTCTCAGGTTTTCGCCATTGAGGATGATATTAGCTGTGGGTTTCTCATAAACTGCTCTTATAATGTTTAGGTAAGTTCCTTCTATTCCGACTTTCTCAAGGGTTTTTATTAAGAAAGGGCGTTGTACTTTGTCAAATGCTTTTTCTGCATCTATCGACAGGATCATATGGTTTTTATCCTTTCTTTTGTTCATGTGATGGATCACATTGATGGATTTGCGAATATTGAACCAGCCCTGTAACCCAGGAATGATTCCCACTTGATCATGAAGGATAAGCCTTTTTATATGCTGTTGAATTCGATTTGCTAGTATCTTGTTGAATATTTTTGCATCTTTATTCATTAAGGATATTGGTCTATAGTTCTCTCTTTTGGCTGGGTCTCTGTCTTGTTTGGGTATCAAGATGATGCTGGGTTTGTAGAATGAGTCTGGAAGTTTTACCTCTATTTCTATCTTTTGGAATAGTTTGAGAAGAATGGGTATGAGCTCTGCTTTAAATGTCTGGTAGAATTCCCCTGGGAAGCCATCTGGCCCTGGGCTCTTATTCGTTGGGAGATTTTTGATAATGGATTCAAATTCTCCACTGGCTATAGGTCTATTCATGCTTTCTATCTCTTCCCATTTGAATTTCGGCAGTGCATGTGCATTTAGGAATTTGTCCATTTCTTCTAGGTTGTCCAGTTTGTTGGTGTATAATTTTTCATAGTAATCTCTGATGATTGCTTATATTTCTAAGGGATTGGTTGTGATAGATCCTTTTTCAGAATGGATAAAAAAACCAAAATCTATCTATTTGCTGTCTACAAGAGACTCATTTAGACCTGAAGATACCTTCAGGTTGAAAGTAAGGGGATGGAGAAATACCTATCATGCGACTGGAAGCCAAAGAAAGCCAGAGTAGCCATACTTATATCAAACAAACTGGATTTTAAAGTAAAGGCAGTAACAAGAGATGAAGAAGGACATTATATAATAATATATAACAGGATTTCTCCATCAGGAAGAGCTAACAATTATAAATATCTATGCACCAAATTTGGGAGTGCCCAAAAACACAAGACAGTTAATTACAGACAGAAACAATCTTATTTATAGGAATGTGCTAATTGCAGGGGTCTTTTATACTCCATTTACAACAATGGATAGATCAACCAGACAGATAATCACTAAAGAAACAATGGACCTGAACAACACATTGGAACCGAAGGAATTGACAGATATATTTAGAACTCTACATCCTGACGTTAGGAAATTCACCTTCCTTTTGAGTGCACATGACACGTTCTCCAAGATAGATCACATACTGGGGCATAAAGCAGCCCTTCATAAGTATAAACGGATAGACATCATACCATGCACACTTCCAGATCACAATACTATGAAACTTGAAATTAACCACAGGAAAAAGTCTGGAAAACCTCCAAAAATGTGGAGGTTAAAAACTACCCTACCGAAGAATGATTGGGCTAATCAGGCAATTAGAGAAGAAATTAAAAAATATATGGAAACAAATGAAAATGAAAACACAACAATCCAAAATACCTGGGACACAGCAAAGGGAGTCCTAAGAGGAAAGTATATTGCAATCCTGGCCAATTTCAACAAACTAGAAAAAGCGCAAATTCAAAATCTAACAGAGCACCTACTGGAACTAGAAGGGAAGCACAAGAGCACCCCAAACCCAGCAGAAGAAAAGAAATTATAAAGATTAGGGCAGAAATAAACAATATAGAATCCAAAAAAACAGTCGAGCAGATCAAAGAAACCAAGAGAAAGTTCTTTGAAAAAATAAACAAAATTGATAAACTTCTAGCCAGGCTAATCAGAAAGAAAAGAGAGTACCCAGATAGACAAAATCATGAATGGAAGATCTTTTAGACTAGAGATTCTGGAACTGAAATGGGAGGGCTTGCTAAAACAGATTGCTGGTTTCCTCCTCAGTGCAGCTGATTCCATAGATTCAGTGTGAGGCCTGAGAATCTGCACTTCTGACAAGTTTCTGTGCACTGCCAATGCCACTGCTCCTGGGTCACACTTTGAGAATCACTGTTTCTCCCACCCAAGTACTAACCAGGCCCAACCCTGCTTAGCTTCCAAGATCAGAGGAGATCGGGGGTGTTCCAGGTGGTGTGGCCATAGATGACAATCACTCTTTCTATCATAAGCATATTTATGTGTGCCTGCTCTCAGGTCCAAAAGGGTCCTTCTCTCATGTTGCTCTTACTTTCTGAACTGGGAACATGTAAATGAGTCAGGAGGAATGCATTGTTCAGGCAGCATCTTGAAGCCTTGTCAGTCTGGCAGGGTGATCTCATGTCAAGTGTGTACTCATAGTGTGTAACATTAGGGATTGTCAGGTGTGCACCTGTGGTGATGGGGAGGTGAGCACAACCAGGAAAGGAGGTGGGGAGTATACCCCAAGGGGCAGCATGGGGACAGGATGGGGAGGAACCCTCTATCTGAAGTTCTACAGTAGGATCTATAGCCATTGTCAGTAGTGACTAGGATTAGGGTATTGGAGTCTTTTAGGGCATGTAGGATAGTTACCTCCTTATGCAAATCATCATTGCCATTCCTGGTAAAAGTGGTTGGTGTACCTCCTTCTCTCCTTCTTTTGAAGGATGACACTTGTCTTTAGTTATATTACTGTTGACCATTAAAATAAAATTCCATTATGATATTTTTTCTATCTCCCAGTTACCCCTCTTGTTTCAGCTCCCATTGTACCCCTGCTCTAATGGGATTCCAAATTAAATGATCCCAGTATTTCAGTTCTATAAGCTATCACTGTTTTGTCAGCACTGCTACAGTGATAAATACTTTGCTTTGAACTAAGATGTTCTGTTCATCAGCATGGTGTTTGGTGTAATGAAGCAATTCACAGGCAATTAGCTCAGGCTTGTGGGCCAGTTGGTGCAAATATGTAGGACAGGCTTCATTTTTGATGACCCACCTATCATGCCAGAAGCTATAGAATTTCATTTTGTTCAAATGGTTCTTTTCTTCTCCTCAAGTGTCCAACTCTTGGTTTCAGCTCAGGTCATTATCTCATGGTTCGTGGGTTCAAGCCTCATATGGGGCTCTGTGCTGTCAGCTCAGGTCCTGCTTGGGGTTCTCTTTCTCCCTCTTTCTTCCCCTCCCCCACCTTCATCAAGATAAATAAATAAAATTTAAAAAGTAAAAAAGGAAGACAGGTACAGAGAGAAGCACAAAGGAGGAAGCTGAAGTAGTTAGCCACTATATTTTATTACATTTGCTTTAAGAACACTTTTTAAGAACACAGTTGGCATAGTCCTAAGGGATTACTTTGCAGAACCTAACTTTTGCCTTGCTCTTCCCAGGAGGGAACTTCTGGGAGCACATTTCCTCTAACTGAAGGGATCTTGAGAAGCTACCTGACTTCTCATCCCAGGAGCTGGGAACTAGATGGAGCCTTTATCTTCTTGATCTGGGTTGATGGGCTTTCCTTTGGAAACCATAGAGGAGTTGCCATATTATCTCCTAGGCTTTTTCCATTCAGAGTTGATTTGATCAAATGATATCAAAATTGTGTTCCTCTGACCTAAAGACTACACACTTAAACAGAAGACTCGTGTATCTATAAACCAAAAGGGTAAACAGCTTTAAGGGAGTTGACATAAGGGAAAACATTCTTGAAATTCTGCAGAAATGTTATTATTTTTCTTTTCTCCTCTTCCTCCTCCTCTTTCTTCTTCTACCTCTTCTCCTTCCTTTCCAAATCCTTCACCTTCCCCCTCCCCTTTCTTTCCCCCTTTTCTCCTTTTTTTCTCCTTGTCCTTGTCTTTGTCCACCTCCTTCTCCTCTTCTTCTTCCTCCTTTTTTTCTTCTTCTGCTGCTTCTTCCCCTTCCTATCCTTCTCCTCCCCCTTCTTGTCATTCTTCTCCTCATTTCTTCTTTCCTCTCTTTCAAGAAACAGTTGACCTAGTTTGTCACTCATCATCAGCAGATGATCTATTTGTTTCTTTCTATTGCTATGTCCTCCTTATACTGATTTCTGTATATCACAATAAATTACCCCAATCCAAATGAATTTTAGATTATCTCACACTTAGCACCTGTGAGATTTCACTGTTACTTGTTGATTCCACAAGACCTTCTCCCTTTCTCCAAGTATTCAAGTGACACTGGACATATAGTTTTCTTTAAAATCAAAGTGGATTTCCACTGGCTATGCTCTCCCTTAAGTGAACTAGAGACACTCTGGGGTGATCCCATTCAGAACACGCTAAGTAATGTGGTTTGTTTTCTAAATATTTCCTTTTAATTCTTTTTGCCTGGCAAATTACAAATTAGTCCTTAATACATTGAAGGCCAAATAAATTGGGAGAAGCCAGAGACAAAATGAACTCTGACAGGAAGCCACTATGTTTTTCCCTTTTCTTAGTCACTGGGTCTTTGTGGGAGGGGACAGCTGCTGCACAGAAAACAGGACATCTTGGGCCTCAGGGGAAATGCCAATTGGAATACTTTCATCTTTTTTTTTTTTTAAATCCAAGCAAGTTATCATTTCTGAAGTTTCCCTTGGGTCATAAGAAGTGTGTTTAATATTGCAAATTTTGCCTTGCAAGTGCTGTTGTCTGGTGTCATCTTACACTGAGTGAATGTTCTTTCTCTTCCCTTCAGCACCCTCCACACCAAGAAAACCCAGCACGTGTTTGGCTCACAATCAGTTCTTCTTTGGGTGTAAACGTCTTGGCATTTCTGTCTCAGTTTTGGCTGTAAGAAAGAACATTTTTCAATAATGTTGCTGAAATGCTGCTTTCTCTACTTCAGTGCTTTATTTGGCAAAGGGATTTGCTGGAACTAGACTCAAAGAAAAGGGGAACAACAACAACAAAAAAGGAAAAATGGCTGTGGGAGGCAAGATGCCAGCTCCTCCACTCATGATTCTGTAGCTTCTCACTTTCCCTTCCAAATCTCAAATCCTTCACCCCAGAGAGTCTTTGCATTTTGCACAAGAAGAGCTATTCTATCCTCCATCAAGCCCTTGAGACACCCTTGTGGCTGTGCTGTCTCCTTTGTCAAACAATTGAGAATGGACAACCCTCATGCCAGGAAAAGGCAATTGAGAGTGCGGTGATGTGGCTAAGCCTGAGCAGGATCCCTACAGGAATTGGACTCCCAGGGCCACGTACAAAATTATATACATGAAGGTTCACATCCATCTCACTCCTCTCCAGGTGCATCACACAGTCTTTGTTTCATGCTTCTGGCTCATGGGTTTATTCCTCCTTTTTCTCAGTTTTTACTCTGTGCCTGCAAGTTATTCTCTCAGGTATGCTGCTGCTTTCCATGTGTCTTGGACTGTTTGCCATAGGCAGTGTTGGAGGGCTGGCAGGTGGAGATGAGGTGCTGTAGTGGACAACTCTCCTCATCTTCCTGAGAGAGCCTGGGCCCTGTTGCTGGGCATGAGCTGAGAACCCTCTGGTACCTCATCCTTTGGTCTTTGAGCTCCAGACAGGAGCCCACTGCCATTTTGTTTCTGCAGCTTGAGATATTGCTTCCATCTGGTTTTTACTTCCTTCCCACGTACCATTGGTCAATTGTAATATGGGTTCAAGTAGTCCAAAAATTTTTTTGAGACTATCTAGGGATTTGACTATAAGTTCACCAGAAGAAGAGAAAGGCCATAAAAACATGTGCTGGAGCACCTTGATGGTTTATTTGGTTAAGCATCTGATTTCAGCTCAGATCATGATCTCCCATTTGGTGTGTTTGAGCCCTGTGTCAAGCTCCACACTGTCGGTGAGAAGCTTGTTTGGGACTCTCTCTCTCCCTCTGCCCTTGTCCCACTGTCTCTCTCTAAAGAAATATACAAGCTTAAAAAATGTGTGCTAAAGTTTCAAATGGACTCATCTCAAAATAAAATTATTCGTCAAAAATGTAGCCAGGTCCTAATTTTCTTTACTACTGGAACTTTCACTTTTTCTCCACAATTTCTAGGTAAGGAGACATTTGCTATAATGTGTGAAAACACACATCGTTCTATACTATTTTCCAAAATATTATATTTTACTTATTATCTGAGGACTATCTCTGTAGGTTTATCCACATATTTCTAGTGATGATTATAGTCTGGGGAATCCTGTGTGTTGGCAGGAAGGGAAGTAAAAACCTGGGAGTATGATTATGACTGTCTTTCTGAATACAGTTCTGTTTACATTCCACATTAATATTGAATCTGCAGTTGTACATTTCCTCCTAAAACTTGGATATTTAAGAGAATTTTATGTGTTTTAAAGTTTCCAAGTGGTTGGAATTTGAGGAGTTTAAAACATGTGCTATAAATTTCCACTTTTGTTGCATTTTAATTAAATAATATTACCTATAACTCTAGGACTTGGATAATTTATTAAAATCATTTTTGTAGTCTGGTACATGCATTATGTGTGTAAATATTTCACAAAATTTAGAGAAGAATGAATATTCTTATTTCTAGGATACAAGTGTTAAACATGTTAATTAAATTACAATTATTAATAACAGTATTCAGACCATATTTTCAGTTTCTTTTCAGTCTTCTTGTGATTAGACTCAGAGTAATGTTATAAAGGTACTCGCTATTGTTGGTTTCAGCTAATGAATTGTTCCATATACAACTTTATTTATTTGTGCATGTGACAATTTGTAATCATTGTTTCTAGATTTTTTAAAAAAATTAATGTTTATTTATTTTTGAGAGAGAGAGACAGAGTGACAGAGAGAGAGGGAGACACAGAATCTAAAGCAGGCTTTGAGTTGTCAGCACAGAGCCCGATGCGGGGCTCAAACGCACAAGCTGTGAGCCTAACCTGAAGTCAGACACTTAACTGACTGAGCCACCCAGGCACCTCACTTCTAAATTTTTAAATTAATACACCTTATGTTTTAAGTAGTTTTAGATGTACAGATAATTGAACAAAGAGTACAGAGTTCTCATGTGACAGACCCCATATGCCCTATTATTAACAGCTTGCTAAGGTGGCACATTTGCTTGTTATACTTGTTAAGCTTATGCTACACATAATTATCCCATGGATCTTGGATATTCTGTTTTGTCTTTTTCATTTTTTTCTCTTTGCATTTCAGTTTTGCAAGTTTCTGTTTACATTTCTTCAGGCTTCTGGATTTTTCTTTTTCTTCTTCTTCTTTTTTTTTTTTTTTTTGGCTGTGTCCATTCTACTGATGTGCCCATCAAAAGCATTCTTATTTTTGTACAGTGATTTTCATTTCTACATTTTTATATTCTTTCTTAGAGTTTCCAGCTCTCTGCTTACATTTTACATTTTCTTTTACATGTTGTCTGGTTTTTTCTTTATTACCTTTACTATGATTTTTAAGGCTATAATTCAAACAAGTGAAATTTTGCCCCCAATTTTTATTTAAATTCTAGGTAGTTGACATATCATGTAATATTGATTTCAGGAGTAGAATTTGGTGATTTATCACTTAAATATAAACCCAGTACTCATCACAACAAATTTCCTCCTTAATACTCTTCACCCATTTAGCCCGTTCCCTGCCCAACTCTCCTCCATCAACCCTCAGCTGGTTCTCTATTATTAAGAATTTTATGATTTGCTTCCCTCTCTCTTTTTTCCCCTTTTCATATGTTCATTTGTTTTGTTTCCTAAACTCTATCTATGAGTGAAATCATATGACATTTGTCTTTTTCTGACTGACTTATTTCACTTAGCATACATAGTACCCTCTACCTCCATCCATGTTATTGCAAATGGTAAGATTGCATTCGTTCTGACGGCTGGGTAATATTCCATTGTACACACACACACACACACACACACACACACACACACACACACACATATATATACCATCTCTTCATTATCCATTAATCAGCTGATGGACACTTGAGCTCTCTCTGTAGTTTGGCTACTGTTGATAATGCTGCTGTAAACATTGGGGTACATGTACCCCTATAAATCTGTATTTTTGAATCTTTTGGGTAAATACTTATTAGTGAAATTCCTGTATCATAGGTAGTTTTATTTTTAACTTTTTAAGAAATCTCCTTTCCAGAATTGCTGCACCTGTTTATATTCCCACCAGCAGTGCAAGAGGGTTCCCCTTTCTCTGCATCCTCACCACACCTATTGTTTCCTGTGTTGTTAATTTTAGCCATTCTGACAAGTGTGAGGTGATATCTCATTATGGTTTTGATTTTCATTTCTCTGATGATCAGCAATGTTGAGCATCTTTTCATGTGTCTGTTAGCCACCTGAATGTCTTTGGGAAAATGTCTATTCATGTCTTCTTCCCATTTCTTAACTCAATTATTTGGTTTTGGTTGTTGAGTTTGACGTCTTTTTATAGATTTTTGTTCCTCTTTATCAGATACATCATTTGCAAATATTTTTTTCCATTCTGTAAGATACCTTTTAGTTTTGTTGATTGTTTACTTCACCGTGCGGAAGCCTTTTATATTGATGAAGTCTGGTAGTTCGGTTTTGCTTTTGTTTCACTTGCCTCCAAAGACATGTCTAGAAAGAGGTTGCTATGACTGAGGCCAAAGAGGTTGCCGGTGTGTTCTTCTCTAGGATTTTGACAATTCCCTGCCTCACATTTAGGTCTTTCATTCATTTTCAGTTTATTTTTATATATGGTATAAGAAAGTGGTCCAGATTCATTCTTCTGCATGTCACTGTCCAGTTTTCCTAGCACCATTTGCTGAAGACTGCTTTTTTTTCCATTGGATATACTTTCCTACTTTGTTGAAAATTAGCTGTGGGTCCTTGTATGGGTTTTCTATTCTGTTCCATTGATCTATGTGTCTGTTTTGTGCCAGTGTCATACTGTCTTGATCACTACACCTTTGTAACTTAGCTTGAGTTCAGAATCATGATGCCTTCATATTTGCTTTTCTTTTTCAGGATTTCTTTGACTATCTGGATCCCTTATTATCTTTAGCATATAGTTGGTGTTTTAACTTTGGGTCTGATTATTCCATTATCTCTTCCATATCTGAATCTGATTTTGATGTTTGCTTGGTTCTTCAGACTGTGGGGGTGTTTCTTGTGGGTTTTGGGGTGTTTTTTTTGTTTTTGTTTTGTTTTGTTTTTTTGGTGTGCTTTGTAATTGTTTTAAAGCCAGATTTGATATCATGAGTAAGCAGAATTTAGATGAATAGGAACTTCATTTGATGGTTTATGTTTTTTGTCTTGTTAGGCTGAATTTACTTTTTACTATAGCTGTAGATTTCAGAAGCTACAAATGTTCCTTGATGTCCTTGTTCTGTGTTTCCTTCGGGTTTCTCTAGAGCTTCTCAAATAAGCCCAAGATGTGTAATTCTTTTGGTTGTATCACCCTGTGATTATCTAGAACACCTAATTTGTACGGTGCTAAGATATAGGGGAAGTGTTCTCTCTTTTTATATAGCCAGTGCCCTGAGCCCCCCGTCCCCCACATCATCCACACACACACCTTACATATAAAAAGGTTAGACAAAGATGTGAAACTTTAGCTAGTAATGCTCTGTCAGAGTAATTTGCCTTGAGGGCAGGCCCTGTTAAGAATAGAATGCACTGAGTATACTTTAAAATAACTGTATTTATACTTTTTTTGCTAGAAGTATGTCTTGTTTTCGTTGTGAGAACTTAATAAGGCTCCGGGAGATAAATCTCTCAAAAGTTTGGGAATCTCTCCTGGAGTTTGTAACTTGAATTAAACCAAACCTCTAGGAACTCAGCAATTACAGTTGAAGAGTCCCATCCCTAGCCCAATACCAGAGCCTAGGAAAGTGAGCCATGATTCTCTGTACCTGCCTCTCTGTCTCTCCAATTTTGGGGAGAACAGATTGGCCTGTGACCTCAATTTTCTGATGGCTCTACAACCAGTTGTTAATTTTCATTTTGTACAGCTTGTTCTCTTGTGGGGATGGAGGTGACAGTTTCTAAGCTTTTTCTATGCCAGATCAGAACTAGAAAATTCTCCTATAATTTTATATTTTATTAAAAAGTAAATTCATATTCCTTTTATTAAAAAAGAAGACCCATCTTCAAAATACTTTTGAATATCTGAAAGTTTATAGCAGCTCTTTCCTGGTGATGTTTTAACAAGAAGGTATCTCTTTAAAATATTTATTTTTTGGTCATAGATTTTTTTTCTGGGTTGCAGAATGATACATTTAAAATTGTTTTGATATTTTTATTCATATTTGAGAGATAAAGAGAGGCAGAGCACAAGCTGGGGAGGGGCAGAATCTGAAGTAAGCTCCAGGCTCTGAGCTGTTAGCACAGAGCCCAATGTAGGGCTCACACTTACGAACCATGAGATCATGATCTGAGCAGAAGTCAGATGCTTAACCAACTGAGCCACCCAGGTGCCCCATGAATGATACATTTTTAAACAACTCTATATATTGTATATGTACATATAGAGATACATGAATGCATATGAAAAAAGATCTAGAAGGATACACAATAAATTTTAAACAATACTAATCTCTGGGAAGGCAATAGTATTGGTGATAGAATTGTGGAGATTTAACACTTTTTTAATCTGTATAATTCTGTATTTTTAAATTGTATTCAATTTGCTTAAGCTAAAATAATAACTACACCTTACCCATTTCTCTCACCCCCCAACCCATGCCTCTTGCACCTACCATTTTGTTATCTGTATTTATGAGCTTGAGTTTCTTTTCCTTTATCCCACATACAAGAGAGCTCATACGATTATTTGTCTTTTTCTGCCTGACTTACAGAAGGTCCCGAGTTAGAGCTTTTTTTTTTTTTTTTTTTTACTTTATGGTGCTGTTAAAGAGTACTCACTCATTCAGTGGAAACCATACTTCAAGTTTTAGTTTTGCTCTTTTCCTGTTATAGTGATATACATCAGGATACTCTCCTGATGCTGGACAGTGGCAGCGAGACACAGCTCCCTATCAGCAAGTCAGTCATGAAGGTAAACAACCAATTCACTTAACAACGGTTCTGTATATGTGCAGCCGTTCTGTCGTTCACTTTGAGTACAGTTTTCAGTAAACTACATGAGATATTTAACACTTGATTATCAGATAGGCTTTATGTTAGATGGTTTTGCTCAACTGTAGTTTAATGTAAGTGTTCTGAGCACCTTTAAGGCTGGGCTAAGCTATGATGTTTGGTGGTTTAGGGATATACCACATATTTTCAATGTATGATATTTTCAACTAATAGTAAGTATTTGGAGATAATCTTGTTGTAAGATGAGGAAGATATCATTTCACATAGTATAATGCTTTCAATATCCATCCATGTTGTAAATGCAAGATTTTAATTTTTCATGGCTAAATAATATTTGTGTGTGTGTGTGTGTGTGTGTGTGTGTGTGTGTGTGTACCAAAATTTCTTCATGCATTCATTACTGGATATTTAGGTTATTTCTATGTCTTGGTTATTGTGAATAATGCTACAATGAACATGAGAATAAAAATATTATATTTTTAATTTTTTGAGGACTCTCCATACTGTTTTCTACAGTGGCTGCACCAATTACGTTCTTACCAATAGTGCATTATTATTTTCTTTTCTCTACACATTTGCCAACACTTGTTATTTCTTGTCTTTTTTATATTAGCCATTCTGACAGCTGTGAGGTGATATCTCTTTGTGGTTTTGATTTGCATTTCCCTTATGGTTAATGATATTGACCATCTTTCTATGTACCTGTTGGCCATCTGTACATGTTCTTTGAAAAAATGTTTATTCAGCTCTTCTGCCCATTTTTTCTATTGAGTTGTATGACTTCTTTAGATCCTTATGGGTTTTTCAAATATTTTCTCCCATTCCGTGAGCTGACTTTTCATTGTGTTGATGTTCTATTGCTGGGTTAAAACTTTTTAGTTTGATATAATCCTACTTATTAATTTTTTATTTTGTTGCTTTTACTTTTGGTGTCAGATTCAAACACTTATCACCAAGACTTATATCAAGGAGTTGACTACCTATGCTTTCTTCTAGAAATTTTATGGTTTCTGGTCTCACATTCAAGTTTTTAAATTTTTAAGTTCGGGGGCGCCTGGGTGATTCAGTCAGTTGAGCCTCCGGCTTCGGCTCAGGTCAGATCTCACGTTCGTGGGTTCGAGCCCCACATCAGGCTCTGTGCTGACAGCTAGCTCAGAGCCTGGAGCCTGCTTCTAGTTCTGTGTCTCCTTCTCTCTCTGCCCCTCCCCCTCTCATGCTCTGTCTCTCTCTGTATCAAAAATAAATAAAAACATTAAAGAAATTTTTTTGCGTTAGTTTTTGTCTATAGTATAAGGTAGTGGTCCTGTTTCATTCTTTTGCGTGTAGCTGTCCAGTATTCTCAGCACTATTTATTGAAGAGACTGTTCTTTCCCCATTGTATATTCTTGGTTCCTTTGTCATAAAATAATTGACCAAATATGTATAGGTTTATTTCTGGGTTCTCTATTTTGCTCCATTGAAGTCTATCTGTCTTTATGTTGATATCATAATTATTATAGTTTCTTAGTTTAGGATTACTATCAGGGAGTGTGATGCCTTCAGTTTTATTTTTCCTTCTCAAGATTACTTTGGCTCTTCAGGGTCTTTTGTGGTTCCACACAAATTTTAAGATTGCTCCATTTCTGTGAAAAATGTCATTGGAGTTTTGACATGGAGTGCACTGAGTTTTCAGAATGCTTTGGGTGCATGGACATTTAAAAATTATTAGTTCTTTCACTCCATAAACATAGACTTTTTAAAAATTTCTTGTTTTCAATTACTTTCATTAATATCTTGTTGTTTTTAAGAGTACAGATCTTTCACCTCTTTGGTTCAATTGATCCTAGGTATTTCATTCTTTTTGGTTCAACTGTAAACGGGAGTGTGTTATTCTATTCTGTCCCTGGAAATTCATTATTAGTGTAAAAGAAATACAATGGTTATTTGTGTATTGATTTTGTATCCCAAAATTTTCTGAATTTGTTTATTAGTTCTAATGGTTTTTTGATGAAGTTTTAGGGTTTTCTGTATATCAAGTCATATTATCTACATATTATCACATTATCTACAAATAATGGCAGTTTAACCCTTACCTTCCAATTTGGAAGACTTTTCTTTTCTTTTTCTTTTTTTTTTTTCCCTTCCCTTCCCTTCCCTTCCCTTCCCTTCCCTTCCCTTCCCTTCCCTTCCCTTCCCTTCCTTCCCTTCCCTTCCCTTCCCTTCCCTTCCTTTCCTTTCCTTTCCTTTCCTTTCCTTTCCTTTCCTTTCCTTTCCTTTCCTTTCCTTTCCTTTCCTTGTCTTTCCTTTCCTTGTCTTTCTTTTTGTTTCATCTAGCTGTTCTGGCTTGGACTTCTATTACTCTGTTGAATAAAAGCAGCAAGAGTGGGCATCTTTGTCTTGGTCCTGATATTGGAGGAAAAATGTCCAGTATGATGTTAGCTGTGGACATGTTGTCTCTGGCTTTTATTACATTGAGGAGTGCTCCCTCTATACCCACTTTGTTGATAATTTTTATCATAAAGTTGAAGTTTTGTAAATATGTTCCTTCCATCTACTGAAACCATCATATGATTTTTTTAACCTTCATTTTGTCTGTGTAGTGTATCACAATGATTAATTTGCAAATGTTGAACCATGTTTGTATTCCTGGAATAAATCTCACTTTATCATGGTGGATGATCCTTCTAATGTATTACTGAACTTGATTTGCTAATATTATGTTGAGAATTTTTGCATCTATGTTCATCAGGGATATTAATCTTCAATTTTCTTTCCTTGTGGAATCCTTGTCTGGTTTTGGTGTCAGAGCCATGTTGGCCTTCTAAAATGTGTTTGGAAGATCCCTCCCCACCCCACCATTATTTTTTGGAAGAGTTTGAGAAAGGTTGGTATTAATTGTTCTGTAAATGTTTTGTAGAGTTCCCTAGTGAAGTGTTCTGGTCCTGGACTTTTGTTTGTTGGGAGGTTTTTGATTACTGATTCATCTCCTTGTTAGTAATCAATCTTTTCAATTTTTCTTTTTCATTATGATTCAGTTTTGGAAGGTTACATATTTCAAGAAATTTATCTACTTCCTCCAGGTTTTCCAATTCATACACATATAATTGTTCATAGTAGTCTTTTGTGATCCTTTGTATTTCCCTGTTATCAGTTGTGACATCGTTTTTACTTGATTTTGGCTACCTATTTATTTCATTTTATTTTTTCTTGGTGAGTCTAGCTAAGGTCTTGTCAGATTGTTTCTTTAGAGAGCCAGCTCTTAGTTTCACTGATCTCTCCATTGTCTTTATAGCCTCTGTTTAAGTTATTTCTGCCCTAATTTTTGCTATTTCCTTCCTTCTACTAACTTTGAGTTTCATTCTTCTTCATTTTCAAGCTCTTTCATTTATAAAGTCAGGTTGTTCAAGATTTTCATTTTCCTTTTATTTTAAGTTATATTTTTTCTTTTTTGATTTCTTCATCACTCTGGTTATTCAGTAGCATGTTATTTAATCCCCACATATTTGTGAATCTTCCAGTTTTTGTCATGTAGTTAATTTCTAGCTTTATACCATGGTGGTCAGAAAAGATACTTGGTATGATTTCAACGCTCTGAAATTTATTGAGACTTGTTTTGTGGCTTCACATATAATCTATCTTGAAAAATGTTCCATGCACACTCTAGAAAAGTGTACATTCTGCTGCTTGTGGATAAAATGTTCTGTATATATTTGTTAGATCATTCTTGTATAAAGTGTTTTACAGGGCCTATATTTCTTTATTGATTTTCTATCTGGATGATCTACTCATTGATGTAAGTGGTATGTTAGAGCCATTAATAGTATTGTATTGCTGTTTATTTCTCCCTTTATATCTGTTATATTCACTTTATATACTTATGTGTTTGTATGTTGGTGCATAAATATCTACAAATGTTATATCTTTTTATTAAGTTGATCACATTATAATTATTCAATGCTCTTCTTTGTCTCTTATCACATACTTTGTTTTAATATCTATTTTGTCTTATAGAAGTTTAGCTTCTCCAGCTTTCTTTCATTTTTATTTGCATGGAATACCTTTCCCCTTTCTGTCTGTGAGTGTTCTTAAATCTAAAGTGTGTCTATTAAGGACAACATATAGAGGAGTTTTTTTTTTTTAATATGTTCAACCACTCTGTGTCTTTTGGTTAGAGAATTTAGTCCATTTACATTGAAAGTAGTTATTGATAGTTGCTTATTTGTGATTTTATTTTTAATTTTCTAGTTGTTTTTGTAATTCCTTTCTGTTTCTTTCTTCTCTTCACTCTTCCTCTGTAGTTGGATAGCTTTCTTTAATGGTATGCTTATAATCCTTTCTGTTTATGTTTTGTGTACTCATTATGTATTTATTATAGCCTTTTGCTTTGTGGTTACTATAAGGCTTAACATTAACAACATATCTATAACAATTTATTTGAGTTGATACCAACTCCAGTTTGATCCCATTCTAAAGTGCAACAATTTTACTCTTCTCCTCCTTACGTTTTCTATTTTTGATATTATTTTTTGCCCTATCAAATTATTATAAACATAGTTATTTTTATTGCTTTTGTCTTTTAACCTTCATACTAGTTTTATAAGTAAATAACGGACTGCCTTTACTATGTGTTTACTTTTCCACTGAGATTTATTCTTTCATATGTGTTCTCATTCCTAGTTAACACCCTTTCTTTTCAGCTTAAAGATGTCCTTATAATAATTTTAGCAAACATCTAGCTTTAAATAAAAATGTTTCTTTTTCGTTTTTCCTAGCGTTTACATCAAGGATTCCAAACTATCAGGTTGTAGATGTTGCTTGGCTGAAGATCTACTCTAGGGCCCCATACAGTCCACGGTTCCAGTAAAAAGTGTAACCTATTTCATATTCAGCCTCTGTCATGTGCCTTCTGACTTCCTCCCAATTCCTTTACCTCCAACTCCCATTGTTGAAGAGTAAATACTGAGGAAAATAAAAATAACTTCTCTGCCACCCAGCAATTTTAATAGGAGGCACAATATCAATAAGGAGTTAACAGTTGTAAAAATTTTTAAAAATTTTTTTCAAAAATTTGTACTTTCAATCCTGAAAAAAAGAGAAAAGTGGTTAAAAGTAGATGGACAACTTTAGAGACACATATTCTGCATGATCAGAAAATGGTTTTTCTTCTCCTTGGGACCTAAAGTCTCAAATAGAAATTCATTTGGGTAAGGGGACGGTTGGCTCAGTCTTTAGAACATGAGACTCTAGATCTCAGGATCATTAGTTTGAGCCCAATGTTGGGCACAGATATTACTTAAAACAAAAGTACATATTCATTTAGGTCAAGCAATGGAGAAGGGTATCTAATTTGGTGTTTGGCTAGTACAGAATAGATGTTTTGGAGCACTAGAAATATTTCTGGTGGGGGAGTTGGGTGGAGATCCTCACTGTGGGAAGATAGGACAAGGAAGAGGAGATGAAAAGCAGGATAGACACAAGAATACAAAACAGCAATGACTGAACACAGCATCTACTCCTAGCAGTGACTAGGAAATACAGATGCATGAAGAATCATCACTTTAGGTGTCCTGAAGATCCTAAATAATGCAAATAGCATTCACTAGGGCACATTGACAATTGACTCAGTGTCAGACTGGTATCTGGATGTAGTGTTGGACATGGTGACGTGTATTCTACTTATCACTGGCAGTGTCATCTCAGGAGCCTTGTTTAAGACACTAAGCTTCCTTTATAGACTCCATTTTGTAAAATGAGACCTTAAGAATTTGGATACTTCAAGTTTAGTCCTACTCACACAGAGAAGACTGAAAGTAACCCCAGCAAGACTAACCCAGTCTTCCAGCCCAGCATTTATTACTAGTACTAATATGATTTATGGTTACATTAGCTCTTTTTGGTGGCTATGTTATATTGTTAATTCATATTAAATGTATTATGTATTAAAATTTCTAGAATATAACTCATATGTAGACCTCTGAGTTAGGTTGATAGCTTGAATTGTGGAGTCAGTGTGCTTGGGTTGAATTTTGGCTTACCTGTTGGTTTTATTTTTTATTGGCAAATGAAGACATCATAACAATAGTATTTTTCATATAGATTGATAAATTACCCACATAAAGCACTTAACATAGCCCTCGTACATAGGAAGGATTCCATAAATGTTAATTATTGTTATTTTTATCATTATCATAATTATTTTATTCTCAAACTTGTCTTTTAATTGAAAGTACACCATGACTCATTCTTAAAGCACATAGAATTGCTTCTAGATATTTAGTTTTGTAACTTATTGGTGATCCTTACCAACTTAAAATAAACACAATTGAAGAACATTCTTTTGTCTTTCACTATAACTTTTCTTTTTGTTAATATTTTATTATTAAAGTAATCTCTGTACCTAAAATGGAGCTCGAGCTCATAACCCCAAGAACCAGAGTCACGTGCTCCACTGACTAAGTCAGCCAGGTGTCTGTCCACTATAACTTTTCTATCTTGAATGTAGACTATTACAGTGGTGTCTTGGGAGTGGCTATTCAACAATTATCAATGGCTAAATGCATGAAAAAAATTCTAACAAAACCCTTGGCCAGTCATTCTTTGAACATAAACAACCTGGTCCTTGTGATTGTTACCAATTTTGTGGAAAATGTTAATGTTCACGAACCCAGGGAATCTATTATTTATACATAATTTATGTTCACAAGAAAGACAATCTCACCTTTCAATCCTTTGATGGGCAGACATGCTACAAACTCAAATAAACATGAGATTCAATAGTATTTACATTCTACTCAAACTGATTCCAAACCCTGATTCTTAGGTGGCTTCAGTTTCTACTTGATAAATCTGTCTTTCTCGATGATTTTTTAATGACATACATATTTCAATACATTTTCTTCGAACTTTCATTTGACAAACCCTTAGACACCCTTTAAAATCCAAGCCAAACAGTACTTTCAAGTAACATTTTTTTGGGGATTGTTTTTCTTTTGCACCTTAGTATTTTGGACAAATAATAGCTTTAGAACTTATCAGAGTATACTCTGACTCTGCATGACCAAACATGAAAACTGGAATCCTGTCTTATTAATCTCTGTGTGCCTACTGTTTGACACAATACAGAAGCTTAAATAATTCTTGTCAAGGGTAGAGGGGAAGGGAAACTCCTGCCAGGAAGTGCTTTGAGCCAGAAAAGTACATTGCACATAACCAACACAACTTGTAGTAGTACCTGACTACAGAATCCACCAGTCTTCAGTTCTCAGCAACTTCCTTAATATAAAAGATATTATAAAAAGTTAGCCAAGAAAACTCAGAGAAGGCTGAATAGGAGGACAATGAACATCTTCTATTGTGTAGTTTTGCCAGAGTGAGTGGCTTTAAAGGAGTTGCTGTCACAGGTGAGCAGCGACTACTGATTGATGACTATGTAGTTTTAGATTCAAACACTCAACAGCATTACAGTTTTATGAGTACCTGAAAGGGGCACAGACAACTAATATCAAGTAGCTGATAGTGTAGGGATGAACTTTTAATAAGTAAGAAGCCCAGATTTTATACATTTTTTTGTCAAGGAATTTAACTACAGGAATGAAGATTGATTGAAAATCTAAGCCCTTTTAGCACCTCTTTTAAAATAATAAGAATATAGGTGGATTTTAAGACATGAGAAAATCAAGTGTCATATCATAATCTTCTCTGCATATTTATCAAGAGAGAAATGGATTAATTCTTAATTTGATCCATAAAATGAAATTAATCAAGTCCCAAGCCTGCTGTCATTTTTTCTTTTTTTATACTTGATGATGAAAATGTAAAATGAGCTCTGTTCAATAAAATGAACAAAATTTAAATATTGCAGTTTTCCTATTATACTTATTTTGACTACTTGAATAAAACAAACAGCATGGGTTAATATTTGCATATCTGCATAACACTAATAATTACAAAGATACAATAGATCAGCAAATGTTTATCGGCATACAAATCCTGAGTCAAACCCCAAATTAGAGGAAACATAGGTTAATGGATGATTTCTTGCATTCTAGAACAATTTGATAATATTTATTACTGATGTACATATAAAATATGGTTTGATTTGACATCAAAAATCACATACAATTTTCCAGGAACACATCTACATTTAAAATTTGATCCATCAAAATACACTTAATTATTAGAAGCCCAGGGGAGAGGAGCCAAGATGGCGGAGAGGAAGCGAGCTCTGTAAACTTGTCTGCCCCATCGATTGAACTGAGAAGGACATTGTTCTCATCTGCAAGAGCGGAAGGAGAAAATACAGACTCCAGAAGGAAGAGAACCTGAAGGATACCTGAGTGAGTGAGTGCGAACTGGGGAGATTGGAAAATGGGCCAGCCCAAGACTGGCAGGGGAGGTGGCAGCCCCAGCTCAACGCAGGGCAAGCGCGTGGAGCCAGAGAGACAAAGGGAAGAGACAGAGAGACGGACACGCTCATAGTACTGTCTCTGGGGAAGAGGTAAAAAACACTTAACCGCGCTTGGAGAGAGAAGCTCACTCCATAGATAACTGCTGGGTAGCCTAAATCCCAAACCCTGGTGTCACGCAAGGGAAGGAACAGCTTCCAGCCTGGTGCCATCTTGGCGAGGAGTCGGCGACCACTGCCAAGGTGGTGATAGGGGTGCTCACTTCGACCTCGGTTTTGGGAGAGTGAGCACGCACCTCATTTCCACAGCGCATCTTGCCCCCAGCATTGACCCTGCAAAACCTGAATCCCGGGTGCCAACAGGGAAAAAATAGCCCCCACCTCTGTGATCCCGGCAGAGAGTTGGCGGCGGTGGAGACCTGGGTGCGCACGCACAGGCTACAGGAGCTCCCAGCTCATTTCCAGCAGCTCCTGGCGCTGCCTCAGGCAACAGCTGCGCACTCATTCCTCCCCCAATGCTAACACGATCCCCGCTGGGGGTTGGGTCTGAGACGGTGCGCACTTCACCTCCTGCTGCGCATCTCGCCTCGGGCAGGGTCAGCCGAAATCCCAGCCTGAGCCAAGACAAACTGGCTACTCCCTCTAAGAAGCCAGCAACCAAAACAAAAACACCATC
>NC_043703.1:80961021-80973478 GCF_006229205.1 Suricata suricatta | reverse complement strand
GGCTGTGTTGTAGCCTATGAACAAGTAATATATTGTATCATTTATCTTGAATGTATCATAGATAAGCTGCTATATAACGATTGCCACTTCAGATAGCTGTGAAATTAGGTGATTAACTAGTTGTTACTTAACCTTCTAATTACCTGAAACAGCAGTTGGTGTTTTGATTTTTTACTTTGCTTTTCTGTTTGGAGTGTCATTGCAACTACTGTATTGTAAATGATGGAAAATAATTGCATAGGTTAAAAAATATGAAACTTTATAAAGTAAAAAAAATAAATAAAATTTTTAAATAAAAAAAGATTAAAAAATTATTAGAAGCCCACAAGTATCTAGTATTGTGAATCTTGATGTAAAAACAAAGTAATCCCACAGTCACTTTAGTAAAGACTTTAAAAGTGCAGAGTGGTAGACAGTATTGTGTAACAATCAGAGAAAATAAGAATATAAATAAACACCAGCATTGCTTTTCACGTAGTGCTATTCCCCTTGCATCAATGGAAAGTATTTACTTATGTATTTTGGCTCAATACCAATGACTCCACATTAACCATCCATCTGAAATATGAGCAACGTGTATATGGTGGGATTGCACAGAGCTCAAGAAGGAAGGTAGAGATATCAACTGAACTTCTACTGAGCTCATGTCAGAATCTCTGAGCTGTCAGCACTGACTTATTGCTTATCTGTAGACTATACTTATTTTGCATGCTTCCCTCAGGAATTCTAGAATCTCACAGATGAACATTGGGTGTTAGTTTTCACAAGAGTACACAATCTATGTTGAATACAGAAAGATCCTAGTCATGGTCATTCTCCACTTCTGAGTTCCCAGAGAAGGAGACTTTCAGCCCTTTCCACTTTCCAATATGCACTGTGTCTTCTCAATCCAGTTGTTGGGGGACAGGCGGGAGGAGAAAAGTTGTAGTTAAATTTGAGTTTACAAGGCCTACGAAGATGAAGAATCAAGGACCCAGCTGTTCATTGTGTTGTGTGAAATTTTCTTGTCTGCACAGACATCTCTCCATTAATAACAGCACTTGGGATATCAAAAAAAAACCCCAAAACTGTAGATCTTGGGCCCCAGTCTTCGGTGAATGGGAAATCATGAGAAGCTCAAAATGAAAAGGGATACACAGAGAGCTGAAGTTAGGCAATTAAATGACTGAGCCACCCAAGCACCTCAAGAAAACCTTTTTTACTTGGGAGGCTAGAATAAAATGTGATATCTTCTTGAGAGAAGAGGTTTCCTAGTGACTAGAAAATAAAAGGAGCATCTGATGAAGAATTTGACATGTTATGGGAGTGTGTTCATCCTGGACCAGTTATTCTATAAGGCCTTGTGGAATGTTTGGAGGGGAGGGAGCAGTGAGAGATAGGTCATTAGAGAAAAACATGGCCCAGGAGTTTCCACAGTAGAACAAAGAACAAGGAAAATAGATTGTGTGTGTGTGTGTGTGTGTGTGTGTGTGTGTGTGTGTGTGTGTGTGTGTGTGAGAGAGAGAGAGAGAGAGAGAGAGAGAGAGAGAAAGAGAGAGAAAGAGAGAGAGAGAGGATATTTAGCTAGACATAGGATATAAAAACATTAACCATTAGTCCCTAAGTGGAAGGGAGTTTCCCAGATTTCTCTGGAGTTGTTTGGTGCCCAAGAGTATTACCCTTGGAGAGGGTTCAAGTTCTTTTAATCATGAGTGTCTTGCTTTTCTGGAATGAGTAAGTTGTGGTCTCAATTTAGTGGTCTGTTCCTTTTACACCGATGTGACTCTCAGAGTTACTAAACTTAGAAAATCCAGGGGAGCTGTTTGGGAGTGCAGACTAAAGACCTTTTTGATGACATCTCAGCCTCACGATTCTCCTCTCTGCCGGCGGGGCTGGTAATGTCCTGACTATGGAGTATCATATTTCCACAGGGAGTGAGGGACAGGGATTTAAGAGTATTCTCTACAAGACTTTTGTTTGTCAAACTTTATATTTTGAACCCAAAGAACTTAAATCTTATTTGGTACAAAAACAACTTTTTGTTTTGAAAGGGCTTGGCAGGGTTACTTTTCAGAGGTGGGAGGGAATGTTGAAAACATTCTGAAGTTCTTAAAATATTGGTATGCTGCCCCTTCAGCATGTCTAAAGGTCAACTTGAGAAGCACGAAGACTTTTAGGGGATAGAGAAAGCTGTTTTTCTCGGCGAATGTTCCTTACTTCAGCCAAACAAATACCTTGCAATCTAAGAATCTTTCAGCTCTCAAAAGGTACTTTTTATTTTCTTTCTGGGAAACAAAAGTGGCTCTACAGCCTCCCCAAGCTTCTGGGGAGCCATGTAAGTGCTTTACACATTTCCATTTTCCTCACTTGAATAGTGGGTGTGGGGAAGGACATCTCCACTTCTGGCTGCCACAGAGAAAGTGAGGGGAAGAACTTCACCCCCAGAAAATCCTTCTGGTTTTGCCAAACAATTGAAGAAAATCTTAAGCAAATGTGCCTCTTTAACTCTCCTGGTTGGTAGAGATGAAATTCATCACGTGTTTGACTTTTAATTTTTAAATTTAATTTTATTAATTTTATTTTTTTAAACCAAGATGTGGTTGAAACCAGTGTAATAGTCTAAGATTGTAGGGAAGGGACAATTTTTCCTCTACCTTCAAGGTCTTCAGCTCGACTAAGAATTAAATTGACATGAGACGGGGGTGGGGTGGGGTCAGTCTTATTATGTGCACAACGAGACCCAATAATGAAATGGAGACCTAAAGAAATGATTAAAGCAGGTGATTTTCATACATTTTAGACAAAGAGACAATATACCTGTGAAAAATTGACAGGATAAAGGATACAGATGCCTTAATTAGTATGGAAATTCTAGGTGGAATTTAGGCTGAGGTAGCAGCTCAGAAAAAAAAAAATAACAAGGTTTGTTTCTAAGCTTTTAACTATCTCTGGTGATAAGGATCCCTTTATACCTCTTAGCACAGGGAGAGTATTTGTCACCCAACAGATTTGTTTCCTGGTTTCAGGGGGACAGAGGAGCATCTAGGTGTCCTTGTGCTTGCTCTTCTTTAGGGAACTTTTATTTACCATAACCAGTATGCCAGAAGGGGAGGTTTTGAGGCAGACTGCCATTGGCTCTTACATGGTCACATAGTCTCACAGATGTCTCCACGAAGGAGGCAAAGATGTTTTCTTTTTCAAAAACGCCATTATATAGCTATTAGATATTGATGTGCTACTTGGCAGCATGTCATCTTTAAGCTCTGTGCCCCAATTTCCCAAACTCTTTTCATCACTGAGCTATCTTCACTGGCTCATATGCCTTCATGTAACTTCCAGAGCCCCTAGATCCCATACCGAGACTTCACCTAAAATAAACAGATCCAGAGACATGTGTATTAACACACACACATGCTTTCAGCTTAGACATCTAAACTAAATCTATAGTAACAGAGGGAGCATATGTTATAATTCAAAACTTTGAATTTTGTGCTTCATAAGTGACTAAATGGTTGGCAATCTCCATCACAAATCTACTTGGTGTTTCTTTTGCTACAAGAGAGACCAAATTAGATAGTTTTAAAGCTATGGAAGAATCACAACAATGAAAGCTTCTCACATTTATTAGATACAGTAGCTTTACAAATAAAACTGCCAGTTATTTTGCCAGCAAAAAGTGGATTTATTTAAGAATAGCTGAAAATTGCAATCATGGCCATGCAAGCTATAGCAAAATCATAAGCAAGTCGAACAAGCAAAAGAAGGGCATTATTTTATAGTGAAGGAGGAAGTTTGGGGAGTTGTTTTGAACAAAAGTCCATTGGAGAGACCCAAGAGTTCAGGGCAATAACAGTTTATCACGGGCTGAGTTGTAAGATTGGTTCATTTCTTGCAGGAGATACAGTGTGCATCATTCCCTGTTGGGGTTAGTAATTAGTGATTCTTTCTTGTTGAGAGTCTTCTGTTAGGGCTCTGTAATTGACAGTTCTTCCTGTAATTGACATCGAATGTATGGCTCTCCCTCCCAACTTCCCCTTATAAGATCTCTAGTACATGTTAGTGAGGTTTTCCTTTATTAATTTTCACAAATTGTTACTATTTGATAGCAATGCTTACTATACACATTCATGTACTCCTCACAACAACAGTTCCTGAAGCAGGAACTGTTGGTATACCCATTTTATAGATGAAGTAGCAGAGGCAGGACCAGATTAATATTTTGACCAAGCTCACCGAACCAGTAAGTGGCAGAGCCAGCATTTGAATCCATCTGGTCTGAAGGACTCAGAATCTCACAGGAATTAAAAGATGTGAGGAGCACCTGGGTGGCTCAGTTGGTTAAGCATCTGACTCTTGATTTTGGCTCTGGTCATGATCCCATGGTTCGTGAGTTTGAGTTCTGCACTGGGCTCTGCTTCAACTGCACAAAGCCTACTTGAGATTCTCTCTCCTTCTATCTATGACCTTAACCTGCTTATGCTTTCTTTCTCTTTCTGTCTCAAAATAAACATTAAATTTTTTTTAAAAAGATGTGAAATAAAGTGCGACCATGGTTCATAATATCTGAAAAGATCAAGGCCATTCCTTTCTTATTGTGCACAGATTTCACTGCGTACACATTTGCCATTGCATATGTTTCCCCAATTCCCAAGGCCAAGTACATTTTGTAACTCTGTACTGTGTTCAAAAGTATCCTCCCAGAATTCACCTCCACCCAAACTTGTGAATGTGACCTTCTTTGGAAATAGGGTGTTTGCAGATGTAATTAAGTTAAAATGAGGTCAGACTAGATTGAGGTGGGCCCTAGTCCAATGAATAGTGTACATTTAAGAAGAGGAAATTTGGCACATAAACCCTCAGATGGAAGATAGCCATGAAAGACAGGCAGAGACTTGCTCCTTGGCCTTAAGTCACAAGCCAAGAAGCACTGAGGTTTGTTGGCAACTGCCAGAAGCTACATGAGCCCAGGAAACCTTTGGAGGAAGTATGGCCCCTCTGATACCTTGCTTTCAGACTTCCAGACTTCAAAACTATGAGAGAATAAATGTCTCTGATTTTAAGGCACCCAGTTTGTGGGACTTTGTTACAGCAACCTTAGGAAACTAATGCAGATGCCAACAACCAGGGTTTATCTTAAAAAGAAGAGAGGGCTAAGCATGCTCCTAAAAATATGTCCATGTTAAGACTATATTTTCAGGGATCATTTCTATAGTTCGTTACTAGAGAAGTTTCTCTGAATGTGTAGAGTACCCGAAACCATGAGGAGGAGGTACAGTGTCCCTTCCTGAGCGTGAAGCTGACTTGGGCGTTGTTTCAAGCAGCTGCCTTTTGTCATTGATGATCGTCCTTCTCTTCTTTCTAGGGAAGGAAGAGGGAAGGGATGCCATCTGAGTGGTTTCTAAAAATAAATAAATAAATAAATAATAAAAATTAAAATGTGTCCATGTTCTAATTCCTGGAACCTGTGAAAATTTCCTTATATAAAAAAAAAGAATCTTTGCAGATATAATTAAATTAAAAGTATTTACATGAGTAGATTATCTTGAATTATCAGAGTGGGCCATCCTTCGTGTCTTTATAAAAGGAAGGCAGAAGGAGTTGATACACACACACAGGAGAAATGATGTGCAGACAAATTAGAGATGGAAGGGATGCCCACAGCCACCAGAAGTCAGAAGAGAAAGGGAAAGATTCTCCCTCAGACCTTAATTTTGCACTTCTGGTTGTTAGAATTATGAGAGAATATACTGTGTGGCATTAAGCCACTGAGTTTGGGGTAATTTGTTACAGCAGCCACAGGAAATAAATACACAACTGCAGCTGCATCAGGTGGGAAGTGTATCAGTACAGAAAATCAGTACTGACAAAGTAAGTAGAAAGATTGTCAAGTAGGTGGTAGGGGGCTGCCTCTAGGCCACTCAGAGGTCTGAGGACCACAGCAAACCATTGCCTCATTTACAGTGGCCCCTCAAGTCTGAAACTTATGTTTAGACGGTGAAACACAGAATCTGCAGCTGTAAATGTGAACGCCATCACTGTAGAAAAAGAGATGATGAGAAGCGACTTTCAGGGAGAAAGGACATACAAGTGGGAGAAAATGGATAAAATAAGCAACAATGTCCAGCACCACACAAAGAGTGACATTCTAAATACTCCTCAGCTAGCCGCTATGAACACCACAAATCAGGATTTCAGTCTTACGCAAAGGGTAGACACACAGTGGTGATTAACAGATACATTTTAGCTTCTCACAACTGATTTTAACTTAATGGGAATGACATTATGATTTTCTAAGTTCATTATTGTGAGCAAGGCCATGCAAATTTCAAATCTGTTTATTCTTGAGCCTAGCTATGGTCTGATATTTTCATAGGCCCGCTCTCCTCCGGCCAGAAGAGGCAGTAAATAGTTGGCAGAGTTTATACATGCAAGAAATTTCCCTGCAGAAGGTAAGTGTGGTACAAGTTTCTCATATGTTATCAGTTGTAACAGGCCAATGGTTGTAAGACCTACAATTACTTTGTGCACCTCTGAGAAGGACAAGAAATGCTGCCAATTTACTTACACCATTGATTGTAATATGCACTGCAAACCGGGAGCTGTTAAAATGTAGAAACGTACTAGTCCTAGAATCAATGAACTGTAGGAACTCAGAAGACAGTGTGGAATGACCTGTCATATGACTTAGCTTTTGCAGGCACATTTTCAGTAGAAATTTTGATGATGGAAAACATCAAGTAAAATACAAAACCACTTGATTCCATTTTAATTTTCTTCTAACTTTTAGTTTTATGATTATAAATATAATAGTTTATTGTGGAAAATGCAGAAAATTACAAGGGAACAATCAAAACCATGCATATGGGCACATGGGCACAATGGAAACATTTTAATGAAAGCAAGATTTGGAAGAAAAATATAATTCTCATCAAACTCACTTCCTTTCCACAATCTCAGAGAGAGATTTTTCAGAACTATATAAAGATTGTTGCTACTTTCAGTTTTACTTAATAAATTCCTCTTGATGCTTCTGGCTCAGTGTCATGTAGGTCCTTCTTCAGGTTATTTTTATGTTAATGAATACCTAAGTTTATAACACATTGATAGTATACACGAATGGAAGGAATTTGAAAACACTTGCTCACTTGGCACAGTCACTTTTTGCTATAATTAGTTCTTTGTACTCTGTGATTTCTCTTATCTCTGTCTTGCCATGCTAGTTTTATAAAAATAATCCATTTGTGAAATAATTTGTGCATAATTTCTAACTCTATGTCTGTTATATAGTACATATTCAGAAAATGCCAGTTAGCATCCACATTATCAACAAAAATGTAGGATTTTTATTTAGTAGCACCTCCACTAATGAGCAATGTAGAAATGGGTAAAATGGGCCTGATTTGGCTTATAGGTCCATCATTTATTAGCTCTGGAAACTTGTAAAACAACTACAACTTTATGAGAAATCGTTTCCTTACATACAAAGAAGGAGTGATGATAGTTCCTTATAAATCTCTAAGAGTTGTATTAATTGAATGATATATATGAAAATGCCTAAACCATCACTTAGCACACAATTGGTGATCAAATATTAGGTTCTGTCACTTTCTTTCCTTTATTCGTTCATTTCTTTTTCATCAGCAGACGTGCCTGTTAAGTTTTATAGAAAATGGAATAAGCTGACCCCAATCACCATAAGGGCTGAGACTTGTTCATTGCTATAGATATAGTGAAAATTTGGCAAGACAAATTAGATTGAATGAATGAATGAAGGCCCATATGCTATTGATTTTATTCCTGGCCTACGTTATAGAAATAGATGTGTAAACGGGTGCCTGGCTAGTTCAGTTGGTTGAGTGTCTGACTCTTGATTTCAGTTAGGCCATGATCTCATGGTTTGTGAGTTTGAGTCCCACTTCAGGCTCTGTGCTGTCAGCGTGGATCCTTCTTGGGATTCTCTCTCTCTGGCTCTCTTTCTCTGTCCCTCTTCCACTTGCTCTCTTTCAATCTCAAAAAAAATAAATATTATAAAGAAAAAGAAAAGATATTTGAGGGAAGGCAGTCAGAGTGATATACTGAGATATATTAGTTATATGTTGCTGCATGACAAGTTACTTCCAGACTTAAAGGCTTTCAACAACAAATGCTATTATTGCACAATTTCTATGGGCCAATAATTCAGGTGTGCCTTAGCTGGGTACCTCTAGTTCCAAATTTCTTATGGAGTTGCAGTCAGTGTGGTCTGAGGTGTGGCTGCATCTGAAGGTTCTAACTTGACAGGGTACGGTACTTTTGAGCCGATGCAACTGACCCAGGCCCTGGTCATGAGAAATTATGTACTAGGCCGTCTCATGACATGGGAATTGGCCTTACTAGGCAAGTGATCTAAGAGAAAGCAAGAATTAATTGGGTGACTTAAGACAACAAAAATTTATTCTCTCATAATTCTGGAAGTTAGAAGTCCAAATTCAAGGTGTTGGGAAGCTGTGTTCTCTGTAAAGATATAAGGAAGAATCTTCCCTTGCTTCTTCTAGCTTCCAAAGGTTGCTGATACTTCTTGGCATTCTTTGGCTTGTATACACACCACTCTAATCTCTGCCTCTGTCTTTATATGGCCTTTTCCCTTCCTGTGTCCCAAATTTCCTTTTCTTATAACACTAGTCATTGGATTTGGCCCAACCTAATTCAGGATTAGGATAATTCATCTTAACTTGATTACATCTAAAAGACCCTATTTTAAAGTAAGGTTACCTCCACAGGTTGCAGGACTTATTACCTCAATATATATTTTTGGGAGACATAATTCAACCCATAATAGGAAGTAACAGGGTCAAGTTGGCACATGAAAACCTACTAGGGCCTTTCTAAAATTACTTGAAGTTTTGAAAGAACTTCCTCAATAATCAGTGTTATTTTTTTCTCTTCACAAATCTACCCCTTGAAAAGAACTGGTAGAAATGATGATAGGAAGCAAAAATGTCACTGCAGACATCCTTTCCCCTGTTTGTCAGTCACAATGAACAGAAATCTACCATGTGTTTCTTCTACCTCATTTGTATCTGCAGAGACCAGCTAACCAATTTCTGACACATTCTCAATGCTTATTTATTAGAAAGCAAACAGATAGTGATAGATCTCTACAATAAAAAAGCAAATAAACCAAGTTTATATACATAGAAGAAGACATAGCAAGTCAAAGTTGGGGAACATTATGAAGATTCACAGCAAATAATTTCTTCAGAAATAGATCCACTCTAGAAAACAGGAGAAAATTTAGAAAATTGCGATTAGTCCACCCAGTAAGAAAATTAAGAAGCATTCATTTTGAGCAGAAAAATATCTGAGATCAGAGAAATTCAAATACAAAATTAAAAAAAGCAACACTTGAGTGGCTTATTCCATTGAGTATCTGACTCTTGATTTTGGCTCAGATTACCATCTCAGGTCATGGGACTGAGTCTCACATTGGGCTCTGCACTGGGCATGGAGGCCTCTTAAGATTCTCTTCCTATCCCTCTATTGCTCATTCTACCTCAAAGAAAAATAGGAATTCTACATTAAAAGTATTATAAAATAGCTTTATCTGGAAAATTTTAATGATTTAAGGGATTTAAAGGAATATAGAAAAAAAGGGAGAGAAAAACGTGAGAGATGTATTGATTCTGGAAATATAGATAATGTTTTACAGCACTCCTAAATTAATAGAAGAAACTTTTTCCAGTAAAGTGTAGAGCACAAAAGCTCAGGAACTACCAATTAAAATAAATGAATTGGTAACAAGCTCCAATGTAAGACAAGAAGAAAATAAAATGCATAAATATCCAATTATAATTAAACTGGCCAGCCTTAGACCTCCTTCTTTCATTACCAAATAGGGTCTATTTCAAGATTTCCAAGTTGGTATTCATATGCTAATAAATATAAAAACACTATTTCCTTTAGAAGGGTGCATGCAGCATATCATCAATGGATCCTTCCAGGAAAAATTGTCTATTTTAGCCAACTGAAATAATTATCAACTAATTCAAGAATGGGAAAATACAGTTAAAAATTTACAGGCACAAATGAAGCTAGTTTGATAAAGACTGAATTATTAATATGCATTGTAGAATACTGTGCAAATAAAAATGTTCTTTGAAAGACAATATCACAAACTAATGTCAGTAATCATGCCATATGTTAAAAGTTCATAATGAGTTAAAAAACTTTAATTATACAATCTAGTACACAATAACCATTTGGATCCCAAGTCCAAGGTGCTGGCAATGAGACAAGACATATGTCAAGGGATATGATGGAGGAAATGGGAGAAACAGATATGCTAAACTTGAATTCACACTTACAGTGAAGACAATGGATAGTTTTTCCTTCCTTGCTATTGTCAATTAGGGACAAATAGATACAATTTCCTGAATTTATACTAGCAAGTAAACACAATTGGACTCATACATTCTAAGTCATTATGCAAGAAAAATGAGCTAAAAATAAACAGTTATGAAGAAACCAAAAATAAACAAACAAGAGCCTTTTATGAGGCCATGCTTTATATAGATGTCCATCCATTTTAAGGATTTCCCCAGATCCACCAGTTCAGAAGCAAGCACACATCTTGGAATGACACCAAATGATATATTAAGGAAATAGTATATATACTCTTTTCCCTTAGAGGTATCTGGTTGCTTCTAAAATACTTTAGTCTCAGATTTCTCTGTAGCTTTTACTTCCAGTCTAGCTTGGAACTCTTAATTATTAAAAGATTAATTTTCATTAAGTTGTATTAATCTTCAGCATGGCTGAAAAACATCTCTGGCTAAGTAACCTGTCTGAATGGGAAGAAAATATTGAGCTATAATAAGCAATTAAATAATCCATTCATAAAACCCCAACAGTGCAAAGCCAAGGAGTCAAACAAATGGAATCCAAATGATGCAAGTCAATTAGCACATGTTGCATGGAATTTTGAGTAGTGATCCAATCTATTTCTGGATGGAACTACACTTAAAAATTTGTTTAGTATTATTCATTTTTGAGAGACAAAGGGAGACAGAGTGTGAGTAGGGGACGGTCAGAGGGAGAGGGAGACAAAGAATATTAAGCAGGCTCCAGGCTCTAAGCTGTCAGTACAGAGCCTGATGTAGGGCTCAAACTTGCAGACCACGAGATCATGACCTTAGCTGAAGTCAGATGCTTAACCAACTGAGCCACCCAGGCTCCCTTGGATGGAACTATACTTAGATTATCTCCAAATAATTGAAAAGTCTAAACAATGTTGGAGACTTCATAATTCTCCAGTGCTCATAAATGCTTGTGTTAAGGATCCCAAAATATTTACACTACATCTTAAAATATGAGACATTATTGTCAAGGGTAGTGAAGAACAGTTAGCTATTATTTTTGGAATCAAACATCATCTCTGAAAGAAGTTTGGTTATTTTTTTATCCTTCTGCTGCCAGTAGAGTGGAGTCTTACAGCTATATTTGTTTAGTTTAGGATTTATGGATGATAACACATTTTTCAGGACAAATAGAAAATATTTTTGAGAATTTATACTCTATTTTTGTTGGTATTAATTTATTTATCACTTGTTTTATTATCTTCTTCAACCTCTGAGGATAATTCTACAAGATTGAATAGGAGCAAAAGGTGGAAAGTTGAACTCTTGAGTTGAGTCCATGGAAACACAGGGAGGGAACCTGAGCAAAGAAGTGCACACTTTTTGGCTGGACTCAGCAGATATCTGCTATTTATTTCTGATCTTATAATGAACCAAGATCTGAGGTGCTCCTAAGATCTGAAACTTAGTGGGAGCCCAACAAGGATAGAGCTTTGAAATAAGAAGAAATAGGTATTGAAACTATTTGTGAAAGTTGATTAAAGCAGTCAGAGTTCCCAGGCACCACAGGGTTTGTAGTGAAACAGAACTCAAACAACTTATGAATACAGAAGAAAGCCAAGATCCACTATAGTGAAGCAACACAGGAGAAAGTAAATCAGGGTAAGAAAAGTGGGGACTTTCAGAGGTAAGAGCCATTTAGACTTCAAGACATAATTGCCAAGGCAGTTTGGGGAATTCTAAAGACAAAGGGAGTTTAGTCTGGGGACAAGGCAGGTATCACAGTGACTTAATCCTGTTGTTTCTCATGTATAGTGTGTGCTGTCACCAGCTAGACCCCAAGACCCCACCTGTGCTGCCCACCTGCTTGTACTCACTAACCTTGCTCTGACATTCCTCCTTAAGCTCTTTCTTCTGGCTTACCTCTTAACTCAATCAAATAAAACCTGCAACCAGCCCCAGATGATGGCTACTGCCCTTATAAGACCTCCTGATGGTCCAGACCACCACCTAGACCCTTTGAGCTGAACCCCTGACTCAAGCTTATGCGCACGGACATTGGAATGAAACTTGGAATGGCTGCCAACTACCTGTACCTCATTGAGTCGGCCCGCGACCCACAACGAACGGTTCCTGTGGGGGAG